>NC_057716.1:64195097-64295272 GCF_004010195.1 Chiloscyllium plagiosum
CCCCTTTTTGCCCTCCTGATTTCCCTCTTAAGTATACTCCTACTGCCTTTATACTCTAAGGATTCACTCGATCTATCCTGTCTATACCTTACCTATGCTTCCTTCTTTTTCTGAACCAAACCCTCAATTTCATCCAGGATTCACTCGAACTATCCTGTCTATACCTTACCTATGCTTCCTTCTTTTTCTGAACCAAACCCTCAATTTCATCCAGCATTCCCTATACCTACCAGCCTTTCCTTTCACCCTAACAGGAATATACTTTCTCTGGATTTTCGTTATCTCATTTCTGAAGGCTTCCCATTTTCCAGTCGTCCTTTTACCTGTGAACATCTGAGCCCAATCAGCTTTTGAAAGTTCTTGCCTAATACCACCAAAATTTGCCTTTCTCCAATTTAGAACTTCACCTTTTAGATCTGGTCTATCCTTTTCCATCATTATTTTAAATCTAATAGAATTATGGTCGCTGGCCCCAAAGTGCTCCCCCACTGACACCTCAGTCACCTGCCCTGCCTTATTTCCCAACAGTAGGTCAAGTTTTACACCTTTTCTAGTAGGTACATCCACATACTGAATCAGAAAATTTTCTTGTACACATTTAACAAATTCCTCTCCATCTAAACCCTTAACACTATGTCAGTCTCAGTCAATGTTTGGAAAGTTAAAATCCCCTACCATAACCACCCTATTATTCTTACAGATAGCTGAGATCTCCTCACAAGTTTGTTTCTCAATTTCCCTTTGACTATTAGGGGGTCTATAATACAATCCCAATAAGGTGATCATCCCTTTCTTATTTCTCAGTTCTACCCAAATAACTTCCCTGGATGTATTTCCGGGAATATCCTCCCTCAGCACAGCTGTAATACTATCCCTTATCAAAAACACCACTCCCCCTCTTCTCTTGCCTCGCTTTCTATCCTTCCTGTAGCATTTGTATCCTGGAACATTAAGTCGCCAGTCCTGCCCATCCCTGAGCCATGTTTCTGTAATTGCTATGATATCCCAGTCCCATATTCCTAACCATGCCCTGAGTTCATCTGCCTTCCCTGTTCGGCCCCTTGCATTTAAATAAATGCGGTTTAATTTATTAGTCCTACCTTGTCCCTGCCTACCCTGAGTGTTTAACTTACTTCTGTTCTCAACTGTTCTTGAACCAAAGCACAGCCTTCCCAATTTCTTTCCCTACCAGCATGAATATTTATCCAAACAAATTTAAATAGTATTTTTTGAAACAGGGATAGAATTCCAAATCAGTAGAGGTGGATGTTGAGATCCAGAAATACTCCCTTAGCTTAATGATCGTCACTCTCACTTTAGAGTTAGCAGATCATGCATTCAATTCATGCTCCGGAGACTTTAGCACAGAATCTTATCTGAGACTTGAATCAGAGTATAGAGGGAATACTACAGACCTGCCATGTTACAGATGCAACATTAAATGGAGCCCTCAGCTACCTTCCCAAAAGAATGCCATATCCCAAGAAGAAATGTGGGTGGGGCATTCTCCAGATGTTATGGCTAATATTTACATTTCAATCAATATCACTAATACAATTTATCTAGTCACGGATCTCATTTGAATTATTTAGTTTGATTTCATTTATTTGTTGTCACATGTACCTAAGTGCAATGAAAAGTTTTGCTTTGCGAGCAGTACAGGCAGATCATAGCAAGCAAGGACATACAGATCATAGGGTGCTCAGACAGAGCGAGGACTTAGAATTTAAGTTTAAGTTTAAAAGGTGAAGAATATTGCAATAAATGTAAGAATATGATATGATTGCTGTAGAGAGCTTGCGAAGAGCCGCTTGGTGTCAGTGCTGTTTTGAAATGATGGTTGCTATTCGTGATTGTGCACCTGCACATAAGTTTGCAGGTTTCTCCATTCTACAATACAAACATTTTGTTGCCTATAAAATAATTTGGGACATATTTGGGCAAATTTTGTTTTCTTCTTTCTTTACATAGGTATAATTTAAACATAATATAAATTTTTAGCGCTGCGCTTGGAGAAATATTGTTACTCCAATTATTATGTTAAATCTTTTACACTAAATATCAGGTCAATATGCTTTTGAATCTGAACACAGCTATTTTCAACAATATGGTTGTGATCTTAGTTGAATAATGAAAACATAATAGCTTCACATTATATGTCAATATCAAATGATTCTACATTAAGTGCCTCTATGGCCAAGAACCGTCCTTGCATAGAAATGAAACAGACAGGCTGCAGACAAAGCCATCAAATCATGTAGTGCTTTCTGAGACATTTATATCCTTATATAGTTTAAGAATTGAGCAGAGGCCAATAGCTGCCTTCCTTTTCACATGTAAGAGCATCAACTCGGTCACTTCAGATTCAAGCTGCCAATTATGGTAGCTTGTCATTATAACAATATATACAGACACAGGTATAGGTGATGGCATCCACTTTAATAAATACTCTCAACCATATAAAACATTGTTCAGAATATATATTTCTATTCCCTGTAATAGTATTATTGCTTAAAATTATATACCTCCAATTCTCCACTTTTTTCAAAACAACCCCAAGATCTCACCACGTACTGCGGTACTGTTCTGCATACACTGGCAGTTCTACAGCACCTCACGTAAATGATCATTCTTCACAGTAAATCTGGACAGTGAATATCAGCTGGCTATCTGGTCTTAGCACATTCCTTTCAAACATTTTCTTGATGCTCATAATAGCAGGCATTCTGGCACAAATCACTGGACAGCAATCAGAAATGGATGTGCTGCCTTGTTTCCCCAACCCGAAGGAAACTGAAATTAGTTGTCAAGACCCATCTGTTGTCCCAGTTGAGAGAATCACACAAATGACAGCAGTGTAATGTTATTAACTGTTAGTCTGTCACATTTATAATCTGTTGTCAAAAATGTTGAAAATCTTAGACCTGCCTTTAAGATTAGATGGCACACAATCCATGATCATGAAAATACTTGAGATTTGATTCTGCCTAGATGATTTCTGAATCAGGACAGCTGAAAAGCAAACCTAAAATATCTCAGCTATAGTATTACAAACAACAGTATGCTCCAGTAGTACATTTCATGTTATAATCGCATTAAATGTTTTCACGATTATAAAAAACTCACTTCCTTAGTTATTATACCAGACCCTATGGAATATTACATTATTTCACATTAATTCTACATCAGAACCTCTAAATAGGACAATAAGTATTTTGAGCAGTTTGTGTCAGGAAAACATTTATTAATATTTGACTGTAACTCGAATATATTACCATTTTCCAGGTTAAAGCTACTATCATCTATTTGCTTGATTGACTATTCCAGATTTTCATTCCGACACATTGCCAGCATCCCATGAGTAAACATCCATGTCCTGCATATGCTCTAGTTTTCTTCCCTAGAAAATGGAGAAAGTGAGGTCTGCAGATGCTGGAGCTCAAAGTTGAAACTTTATTGCTGGAACAGCACAGCAGGTCAGGCAGCATCCAGGGAACAGGAGATTCGACGTTTCGGGCACAGGCCCTTCTTCAGGAATGAGCAGAGAGTGTTCAGCAGGAGAAGATAAAAGGTAGGGAGGAGGGACTTGGAGGAGGGGCGTTGGAAATGTGATAGGTGGAAAGAGGTCAAGGTGAGGGTGATAGGTCGGAGTAGGATGGAGGCGGAGAGGTCAACAAGAAGACTGCAGTCTTCTTCTTGACCTCTCCGCCTCCATCCTACTCCGACCTATCACCCTCACCTTGACCTCTTTCCACCTATCACATTTCCAATGCCCCTCCTCCAAGTCCCTCCTCCCTACCTTTTATCTTCTCCTGCTGAACACTCTCTGCTCATTCCTGAAGAAGGGCCTGTGCCCGAAACGTCGAATCTCCTGTTCCCTGGATGCTGCCTGACCTGCTGTGCTGTTCCAGCAATAAAGTTTCAACTTCCCTAGAAAATGCCAGAGGCATTGATAATGAAAAATATTTCAGCTTCCAAGACCTATAAACTTGTTTTTGTTAATTTGTAGAATTGCATGTTTGGAAAAATTCCCCCTGTATTCAGCAATTGAGAGACAGCACACTGTGCAGTATCAGAAGTATATCCATTATATACTAAGACTAACTGCAAATACTTTTTGATTTGCCTGCTGTCACATAAAGTTCATCCATGATCACATTGTTCATTGCATTGGCTAGTACCAAATAGATTTCTTTTTCACCTGTTCAACATTTTGGTAAACTTCGCTGTCATGATTCCTTACGATTTACATGTCAGGTTTACTTGCATAGTTTTACAGAATACATCATCAACTTTAAAGGTGTCACAATCTAGACAGTTTGATTTCTGAATTGGAGGTGGGGGTGGGTGTGGAGAAACAGAGGGGGTGGTGCAGACAAAGAGAGCAGGGGGTTGCAAAGAAAGAGGGGGATGCGGAGAAAGAGAGAAGGGGTGTGGAGAAAGAGGGGTGGAGAAAGAAAAAGAGGGGGTGGAGAAAGAGACAGGAACAGTGGGAACAGGAGAAGGAGAAAGAGAAAATCTGAGGGTATATCGATTGAACTCTCTTTGATCTAAATACCACTCTAGCCAGGGACCATGGAAGAAAAGTAAATAAAAGCAAAATTGCATGTTTCTGTCAAAGTTTTAAAAATAATTTGTTCCCATTTTCATGTCTATTGGTCATGTTTTGCCAGTTTCACTCTCTTCTGCTCAATTCTACATTTTTTAAAGGGCTTTTACACTAGAGCCATTAGAAGTGATTAACTGAGATCAAAGTGATATCAAAAGCAAAACACTGCAGAACTTCAACTAATACCACAAAACGTGTTAAATTATCTTCTGTGGCATGTTTATTTTGAGGTGTGCTACTAGACCAGAATTTTCTAGCATTCACTGGTCTTCAAAAATAAAAATATACATTGAGAGAGATGCTTTGGCATGGTAAGGATCTATGTAAATGAAAGTAGGATTGAAGTAAAATGTTTGACATACACTTCAAACTATCACATTAAATTGTTAGTGTTATGAATGACTGTCAAAAAATTAATTTCACTTCAAAATGAGGATGAAATTCATGAAGCAAAGCTGCATCTTGCTTTACATTTTGACACTTGGAAGAATTTTCAGTTGCAAACATGTTTCAAAGGATTTTTGCTTTGCTTTTATCTCAAGAAATTTGAGTCGAAGAAATTAGGACAATAAGGTAAGTACCCTGACATTGGAAAAAGCACATCAAAAAGTACCAACAAATAGCCCTCGTCAGAGGGTGACACGTTGGCTCAGAGGTTAGCACTGTTGCCTCCTAGAATCAGGGTCCCAGGTCCAAATTTAGCTTCGGGTGACTGTCTGTGTGGAGTTTGCACATTCTCCCTGAAGAAGGGCTTATGCCCGAAACGTCGATTCTCCTGTTCCCTGGATGCTGCCTGACCTGCTGCGCTTTTCCAGCAACACATTTTCAGCTCTGATCTCCAGCATCTGCAGTCCTCACTTTCTCCTCACATTCTCCCTGTGCCTGCGTGTGCTCCCTCTGGTGCTCCATTTTCTCCCACAAGCAAAGATGTGCAGGTTAGGTAGACTGACCATGCTAAATTGCCCATACTGTCTCGGGATGAGCAGGCTAGATGGGTTAGCCAGGGGAAATGTGGGGTAAACGGGGCGGTGGGGGGTGTCTGGGTGGGGTGCTGTTCCTCTTCAGAGGGTCAGTGTGGAATTGATGGGCCAAAGGGCCTGTTTCCACACTGTAGGGATTCTATGAGGTGATTTGAGGTTCACAAGAATAGCAAGGTAATTAAACCTCTTAAATCCTCCACCTCTTTCGTCAACATCTCACTACTCACCCACCACCTAATTACTCCCTTCAGTCACCTCTTCCAACATGACAAGGGCACGCTAATTCATCTCCTTTGCAAAATAATGTCACCAATGACATCACAAGTCAGATTTCCTCCTGCTCACCATTTTTATTTCCTGGTGGGTATTTTGGAAGCCGATTAAAAAGATGCAATGTAATTTAAAACTTGACTTTGACATTCAGAAAAACATACCTAAACATCAACTTTGTCTAACGATTGACAGAAAACCTGCTTTGAAATTGGAAAAAAAAAGCTTCTATTCTTTTAATCTCAGGGAGGTACACCTTTGCTAAAAAAATCTGGAACCAAGATGAATGTTTGACCGACTTTAAAGCTATTGAATTGAATTTATTGTCATGTGTACCAAGGCACAGTGAAAAACTTTGTCTTGCAAGCAATACAAGCAGATCACAAAGCAGCATAGATAAGTAAATAATAGGTAAACAGCAGCAAAAACAAAAACACAGGTGGAGGCAAATGTTAAGAGTTTGAGAGTCCATTCAGTATTCTAACAACAGTCGGGTAGAAACTGTTTTGAAACCGGCTGGTGTGTGTTCAGACTTCTGTACCTTCTCCCCGATGGTAGAGGTTAGAGAAAAACATTGCCAGGGTGGGATGGATCTTTAAGAATGCTGGTGGCCTTTCCTCGACACCGGGCCTGGTAGGTGGCGTCTATAGATGGGGATTTGGCCTTTGTGATTGTTTGGACCGGGTTCACCACTCTCTGTAACTGTCTCCGACTTGAATGGTACAGTTGCCATACCAGGTAGTGATACATCCAGACAGAATGCTCTCGATGGCACACCTATAAAAGTTGGCAAGGGTATTCACTGTCATGCCAAATTTCCTCAGCTGCCTGAGGAAGAGGAGATATTGTTGGGCCTTTGTAACCAGTGCGTTTACATGAAAAGTCCAAGAAATCTTGTTGTGGATAACCACTCGTAGGAGCTTGACACTCTCCACTCGTTCCACCTTTGTGCTGTTAACGTGTAGGGGGGCATATGTAACATCCCGCCCAAAGTAAATAATGAGTTCTTTGGTTTTGCTGGCATTGAGAGCTAGGTTGTTCTCAGTGCACCATTTTTTAAGGTCTGTAGTCTGTTGCGTCGCCATCGGAGGTTAAACCGAAGATGGTGGCGTCATCAGCGAACTTGTAAATGGCATTAGTCTGGTATTTGGCGAAGCAGTCATGGGTATACAGTGAGTACAGTAGGGGACTGAGTGTGCACCCCTGGGGGGCTTCAGTGTTCAGTGTTAGTGAAGATGGAATATTGTCCCCAATCGTCACTGATTGTGGCCTGTGGGTCAGGAAACTGAGGATCCAGTTGCACAGAGTGGGGCTTAGTCAGAGATCATTAAGTTTAGTAAGCAGTCTCAAGGGAATAGTGTTGAAGGCTTAACTGTAGTAAATGAGTAGGATTCTTACGTAGCTGTTCTTGGTGTCAAAATGTTCTAGGGAGGAGTGAAGGGCAATTGATATGGCATCTGACGTGGATAGGTTGGTCCGATAGACAAATTGGAGTGGGTCAAGACGAGTTAATTAATGCCATGACCAGCCTTTCAAAGCACTTCATGACCACCAAAGTTAGGGCCACTGGGCGGTAGTCATTGAGACATGCTGCATGAGCCTTTTTCGGCACAGGGATGATGTTGGCCCTCTTGAAAGAGGCAGGGACAGTGACCTGCTACAGGGTCCGAGAAGATGTCCGAGAAGACCTGTATCCACGAGGGAGTCTCCTGCTTGAGCTTTGGCCTGTAAGCCAGGAGAAGCAGCACAGCATTGTGGTTGGTGTTCCCGAAACGAGGGCGGGGGATGGAGCGGAAGGCATCCTTCACAGTGGTGTAGCAGTGGTCCAAAATGTTCAAGCCGCTGATGGGGCAATAGACAATAGGTGCAGGAGTAGGCCATTCTGCCCTTCGAGCCTGCACCACCATTCAATATGATCATGGCTGATCATCCTTAATCAGTATCCTGTTCCTACCTTATCTCCATAATCCTTGATTCCACTATCCTTGAGAGCTCTATCCAACTCTTTCTTAAATGAATCCAGAGACTTGGCCTCCACTACCCTCTGGGGCAGAGCGTTCCACACAGCCACCACTCTCTGGGTGAAGACGTTTCTCCTCATCTCTGTCCTAAATGGTCTATCCCGTATTTTTAAGCTGTGTCCTCTGTGTCCAATCCTTTCATAATCTTAAATGTCTCCATCAGATCCCCACTCAGTCTTCTAAACTCAAGGGTATACAAGCCCAGTCGCTTCAGTTTTTCAGTGTAAGGTAATCCCGCCATTCCAGGAATTGATCTCATGAACCTACGCTGCACTCCCTCAATAGCCAGAATGTTTTTCCTCAAATTTGGAGACCAGAACTGCACACAGTACTCCAGGTGTGGTCTCACCAGGGCCCTATACAGCTGCATAAGCACCTCTTTGCTTCTATACTCAATTCCTCTTGTTATGAAGGCCAGCATGCTATTAGCCTTCTTCACTACCTGCTGTACCCTGCATGCTTGCCTTCATTGACTGGTGTACAAGAACACCCAGATCTCTCTGTACTGCCCCTTTACCTAAATTGATTCCATTGAGGTAGTAATTTGCCTTCCTGTTCCTGCCACCAAAGTGGATAACCATACATTTATCCACATTAAACTGCATCTGCCATGCATCTGACCACTCACCTAACTTGTCCAGGTCACCCTGTAAACTCCTAACATCCTCATCACATTTCACCCTGCCACCCAGCTTTGTATCATCAGCAAATTTGCTAATATTATTGCTGATACCATCTTCTATATCAACAGATATATAACAGGCCATTGAAAACCTAGTGTAACAAAGTCTTCCAAGGGCCATACTGGATATACAACATCTACCTGGGTTTAATTGAGGAGCAATCCCGCACGACAGTTCACTTCACCGGGCAGGCTGTTGTAGCTTTTCCAGTCCCCTTCAACAGCTGGATGGACCATGTCGATGACTCTCAATGTCACCCCAGCTACATTTTCCTAGCGTGCGGTTTACAGCTGCATTTTGCCGATGTCCAACATTTGTTTTGCCAGTGTTGTTAAGACATTATTTACCTCACTTTGTCCAATAGCTGACAGGGGAGAACTCAGAATAGTGGGTGTTCTGTCCCACACTCATAGTTGGCTTGTGTTCCAGTATATTTATTAGCTGAATGAACTACTACTGTATCTATGCACAGTTAGTGGCTGATCACAAGAACAGGTCATTTCAATATATGATTTCAGTTGCATTACACTGTAAACTTTTGCTATAAATTCTGTCTTATGATCTTATACTCCCAACCACCTGTTGAAGGAGCAGTGCTCCAAAAGCTAGTGCTTCCAAATAAACCTGTTGTACTATAAAACCTGGTTTTGTGTGATTTTTAACTTTGATCACAAGAATAGCATCAAGTAGGACTGTGTAAGTACACATGGAGATGCCTTAAGCTTTTGTGGGCAGGATTTTATGATCATGGTGTTTCTTGCTCTGCCACTCCAAAGAGTCAGAGGGAGCACATTCCAACTGATTGCAGCATCCTACAGCCAGTGAGCACTCCAAGGAACGTTAATTGGTTGGAAACACGACTTAATTCAGGCAGAGGTCACCCCCAAAAAGCAGTGAACTATTCCAATTCACAAGCCGTTCTGTAGTGTTATCAGTATTAATGGTAATGATGATCAGGACTTGGAGTGCAATCCCATATTGAAAGTCCTAGGATCCAGGGTCAAGTATATGCAGGTGGGTCTCCTGCTGTGGACTTGAGGTAAAATCCTAGGTGTTTGGAGAAGAGTAGGTAGTGGATCTTGATGGGAAGGACGAGGCAGAGTACCAACAGGGGCATACTTTAGGGGTGGGTATGCTCACAATGTGAAAAGTGGATCTTTTGAGGGAGACTTTTACCCCCTTGTCTGTGGCCTGAGCAAGGCAACCCGGATGTCCTCCCAGCTCCTACACTCTTCCAGCCATGCTCAAAACTAATAATTAGATGGCCTCAATTGGTGTGACCCTAGGTCTATTCCACCCCATGTAACATTCCATCCACCAGCAAGTGGGAAGCTTGCAAACTCCCTGATAGGAGCAGTAAAGTACTGTCCTATTTCTCCCATATTTTACTATCAACTGCAAATTGCTCAGGAGTTATGTAACGGGATGATAGCTAGGGACAGGGGATACTCTCTGCAGATCTGTTTAACTGACTCCTACATAGTCCTTGCTAATATGCATGGACATCACAAGGATGTAAAATTATATACATGCATAAAGGCTCTTTCACGATCTCAGCATTTTTCAGGAAACTTGAGTCATTGTTGTAATGTAGGGGATCTCTAAGCAATATGATATCCAGCAATCAGCCTATATTCAATGATTTAGTTAGAGCACTGGTTAATCTCTCCTGTTTGTGAAATAGTGCCATGGAGGTATGATGAATCAAAGGAGACTCTGTTTAATAGCTTATCTCAAAGACAGCATGTCTAACAGTGCTCACTTAGTACTGCACTGAGGTATCACTCCTGAATTATGTGGTCAAGGATCTCTGGAATAGAGCTAGGATCAATGATCTTCTGGCAGATACAGAAGTGCTAATCTTTAAATAAGCCTTAAATAAACAAACTAAGCTTTTTTGCTGTCAAAGTCAGGGGACATAATAGGTTTCTTTAAGATGAGATATAGATGTCTATTTTCTTGAGGTATCCAAGCAACAATCCTCAGAGTAAGTGAGAATTTTTGGAATATTAGTACTGTACACAACGCAGCCATTGTGCCATGATTTTGGAAGACTATTTGATAAGTTGTATACCCTGCACGTACCCAATAACTCTGTAGTTATTTTTTCTCCAAGTATTTATCAAATACCTTTTGGACAAGTACTTTGAATCTACTTGAACCATCCCTTCAGGCAGTGGCTTGCAGATTGTCATTGTGCAAGAAAATCTTTGCTCAAGTCACCTCTGATTCTTTCAGCAATCGTAAATCAGTATTCTCACAATTTCTCATTATTGACTCTGAAAATCATTTCAGTACTTGTAATTTGCTATTAACCTTCTTTGCTCTAAGAATAACATCCTGTTTCTTCAGTCTTTGCACATAACCGAAGTGCCTAATCTATGATTTTGGTAAATCAAAGTATGGATTTTTGAAAACATATCCTTTCTAAAATTCCATGTGCAAAGTTGAAACAATATCCAACTGAAGACTAACCAGCCTTTTATTAAGGAGTAGCATAGCTTCAATGCTTTTGTACTCCATAGATTGAACTTACCTCATGGGAGTACATTTTTAGGTTTGGCCATTCCACTGCAACCCTAACTCATGAGTGATGTTGCCCGAATTTTTTTTTCTTTTCCCAAAGGATTTTTTTTTTTTACAGTTTGTGAGCAATGACACAATAGAGAAGGATTGTGAAGGCAGAGATGAACTGTCGAGAAGGGATGCCTTCGTTCTTAGTGACTGCGGCATCGGTTCTAACATCACTTGAAGACCTCCTAACTGTCACCCTCGCTCACCTGAATCTCTCTATATACCTTACCACCAGCTCATAAGCCTCATGCACCACATATGTGCTCTCCATAACTGTCACAAAATATCCATTGAATAGCACCCTTAAATTCTGTGAAATATGAATGGAAAATATTTTACATTCCTTGTGGGAGTTTTCTTTGCCAATCTAACAAAATTTCCATCAAGCACACTATGATTAATAATGGAAAAATATGGATTCTTCCATGTGAAAAACTTTTACTGTTGGTAAAGCTATTGACTTAAACCAACAATTAGAAACCATATCAAAAACAAGCTCTTTTACTAGAACCTTGAAACATTCTCAGAGGAATGGAACACTTACTGTGCAGAAACCCATTAATACTTCACAGAAATCTGGCTCAAACCATCCACTCCCAACTTTGCACTTGGGGCTGATGGTTTTACAATCCATCATTTGGACCATACAGCGTCCTCCAATAAGACAAAGGGTGGAGGGGTTTGTTTTTTAATCAACAACTTGTGGTGCACGGACACTGTAACCCTGGGCAGCTATTGCTCCCCAAACCTTGAGTTCCTCGCCATCAAATGCTGCCCCTTCTATCTGCCATGGGAATTTCCTGCACCTATACTAACTGCTGTGTACATACCGCAACAAGCAAACGTTGACGTAGCTCTGAATGTGCTGTACTCCACCAATAACACCCTGGAGATGGAACACCCCGAGGCCCTGTTTAATGTGACTGGTGACTTCAATCAAGCCAATCTAAGGAAGGTGTTCCGCCAGAACATCACCTTTCGGAATGGCAGGCAGTGACCAGTGGGGTACCGCAGGGATCAGTGCTGGGACCGCAGCTTTTTACAATATATGTTAATGATATTGAAGATGGTATTAGTAATAAAATTAGCAAATTTGCTGATGATACTAAGCTGGGTGGCAGGGTGAAATGTGAGGAGGATGTTAGGAGATTACAGGGTGACCTGTACAGGTTAGGTGAGTGGTCAGATGCATGGCAGATGCAGTTTAATGCAGATAAATGTATGGTTATCCACTTTGGATACTGGAGTACTGTGTGCAGTTCTGGCCTCCAAATTTGAGGAAAGACATTCTGGCTATTGAGGGAGTGCAGCATAGGTTCACGAGGTCAATTCCTGGAATGGCGGGACTACCTTACGCTGAAAGACTGGAGCGACTGGGCTTGTATACCCTTGTGTTAAGAAGACTGAGAGGGGATCTGATTGAGACATAAGATTATTAAAGGATTGGACACTCTGGAGGCAGGAAACATGTTTCCGCTGATGGGTGAGTGCCGAACCAGAGGACACAGCTTAAAAATACGGGGTAGACCATTTAGGACAGAGATGAGGAGAAACTTCTTCACCCAGAGAGTGGTGGCTGTGTGGAACGCTCTGCCCCAGAGGGCAGTGGAGGCCCAGTCTCTGGATTCATTTAAGAAAGTGTCGGATAGAGCTCTCAAGGATAGTGGAATCAAGGGTTATGGAGATAAGGTAGGAACAGGATACTGATTAAGGATGATCAGCCATGATCATATTGAATGGTGGTGCAGGCTCGAAGGGCTGAATGGCCTACTCCTGCACCTATTGTCTATTGTCTATTATCTTTTGTACCTCAGAACAATGCGAGAATGATTCTCATTCTAAATCCAAATAGTATCTTTGTAGAACTTTAAAATACCTCAGAACTTGCAGAAGTTTCAACAAACACCCCTCCACAGCTCAGAATCCAAATCCTTTCTTGAAATCTGTGTGGAGGTCAGCCACTTGACTTACTAGCTCTATCAACAGGCTTACATAATGCAAGCATACAGTATTCAATTATCCAGACTAAACAGGCAAATGTGAAACAATAAATCCATTGAATATGCATTCTTCCTGACATTTAACTAATTTGAATTAAATCTTTAATTTGAATTAGAACAACAAACTTAAGTACATCAAGTCATTTCTCAGAAAACACAGGCAAGTTGAACACTAAATACAGAAACAGTCTTTTAGATTAGAAAGTCTCTTTAATTATGAGATTTATGAATCTGTTGTTGTTCAGTGTAATCAATTTGATGAGATAGATGATTAATATCACTCATCAGGAAAGGAAATGTATCCTCATATATACTGTCTTCAAATGCTCTTGGTCTGCTCTAAGCATCTTGTGTCCCACTTGGTGCTGGCATCCAAAAGATAAACATTGATACAGAGCAACCACTTGGTACTGATAGATTTAATGCATGGCTTGGTCATTTGATTCAACAAGAATGTCTTCATAAAAGCAGATAATTGGTGGTGGTGGCTAAAGAATTGTCACTGCCATGTGAAGGTGATTACCTGTCTCCAATTCAGTTGGTGCTTTCATATTTTTATTTCCCTCCTCTGACTAAACCTTTGCTATACGCTGAATAGTGTACCAGTAGGGTTTTATCCTGTGGGTGTCCTAATATGCACTTTCAATTTATCGTCTTGCTTACAGATTTGTCACAGCAGGGATAATGGTTCTCAAAATATGCACGTGTAATGTTCTATTGCTTGAAGATTTCTGCACACAGCATGGCCAAATCTTCTCCTTCTTTCTATTATGTATCTTTTCATGACTGTTTATTGTTTTGCATTAGTTAATATCACTACTGGAAGAAAGGATTCTGAAACACAACTGTGCATACCTCACCCTGAATTGGACACACTGCACAGTATTCGTATTTGCGGATCCTGTACTCACGTTTCTGAGCAATTCCTTTTCCACAAGGTTTGGATTTGATGTGTGCATCTTGAACTAAGTATTCCATAAGATGAGTTGGTGCTTTAGCTTCTATAATGTCGTTATACACATTGTAGGATACTGTTTTAAAAATTTTTCAAGGTCAGGTTCGTAGGAGAGTAGTCTGACACAGAACAAATGACCAAGAGGCGAGTCTGCTAGAATATGAGCATTTTATTCCCCGCAGCGTCGCCACAACCAGGTCTCATACTTACAACGGGTCTGGCTTATACTCACTCTACATGTTACCGGAACTGGGAGCCGTCAGTTCTCGTAGAGCGGCTGCCAACAACCCCATTCATGTGAACAGCAGAGCAAGGCTAAAAAACACATTCCATTCTGGTTACATACAGATAAGAAGATTCACACGGGGAGGTGTGTAATAAGATTCACACAGGACTAAGCAACACCTCCATTCCGGTTAGATTCACACATGTATTGGGACATAATTTTTAACCGTTTCACCACAGATACTCATGTAAGAATGTGTTCTTATGTCGAACTGATGAATTTTATTTCTTTGACTTCCTATACATCTTTGCAAAATAGTTCCCCTTAACACTGATGGCATCAAGCTGGATATAGCATTGTGACTCAATAAGCATTTATGAAATCTGGGTTTTTTTTTTAAGGTTTCCAAGCATGGGGGCATGTGTTGAAGAAATTACTGAAATCCACCTGTTTGTAACCCTTGCACTTTTGATGAATTCCCATGTAACTCCTTGGAACCTAACATGGTATATTCAATTTGGATAGCCAATGTCTGCCTTTTTCCAAACTTAGATTACCTTATCCTCCAAGAGAAAATATTCCATTATACACAGAATTAAAAATACTTTCAATTAATTGTCCATGCATTAGTTCATCTATCAGTATATCAAATTTACACAGCACACAGCAGCGTCATAGCAATTAGCTTCTATTTCACAGACTGACTGATACCCTGGCTAGAATGTATATTGTTTGAAAATCATACTTCTCTTTGGCCTGAAGTATTTTGACAGCACTTACTCCTTTAAGAATTCTCACCAATACTCATCATGTTGCAGAAGACATCAGGTTGATTTGTTGCCTTCTTACTCTTTCTTGGCAGGCATTCACGTGTGTATTGGATCATTGTTTGGATAGAAACTGTGTGCAAGGATATGGGGAGAAAGCAGGAGATTGGCACTAGGTAGTAATGCTTGTTTGAAGAGCTGCTGCAAGCATAATGGGTTAAACACCCTCCTCCTGCACCATTATAATTCTGTGGTTCTGTGATCTACAGGGCAGGCTTGATCCAGAGGAAAGCTACCAGCCAGATTAACGAGAAGAGACTTGTCTTAAACATGTAATCTGTTCCATTATTGCAACTATGTGCAATTATACTACAATGATAAATACCCATAAAGAACGAGGAAACTCCTTCAAGATCTTAAGCTGTTCTCCCATGAAGCTGGGTGATCATCATCATATTGGGGGTCACTCAGGACATTGCTCAGCATTCGCCCTTTCAGACCTTTACCTCCTTGTACAACAACTGCCATATCTGTTGAATTTTTTACTTTATTGTTTTATTTTTCTAGTTTTATATTAAGGACTTAAATCTAAACTGCTACCTTATTTCGTGACTTTTCCGCTTGTCCTATGACGGTCTGTAATGCATAACCTTTTAACTGTGTTTCTGTTACTGTTTTGTACCTAAGGTTTTTTTAGTACCTAGGAACCATGTGGCAACATTAGATACTTTTCACTGTACTGCTGTACTTGAGTACATGTGACAATAAAATCTAAATGAAAGGTGTGTAATCTTCTGTGAAATACTTTAACATTTACTAGCTTCCTGCTCCAAGACAATGCACAATTCTCATGTTCATACAGATTGTGCTACATGTAAATCATCCTTGCCTGTAATGAACAATTAGCCACAAACCCCCAAATACTTCACTTCTATGACAAGGGTCGGTCTCAGAGTTATAAAAGCAATGGTTCTGAACTTGGTAAAATTAAACATCTCAAGCAAACCAGTTGCTAACTTCTATAGTTTTACTAGGTACTGCAAATCATGTTCATTGCGGAGCGTTGTAGAGATTACTCTAATTCTAAATCCAAACAAACTACTTATAGAACTTTAAAAATATCTCAAAACTTACAGAAGTTCCAACATCCCTCCACACTTCACTCTCCTACTCATCCAAAATTCTGCTTTACGTTGTCGTTATCAAGATGCTATAGAGAGTCATACCGCATGGAAACAGACCCTTCAGTCCAACTCATCCATGCCAACCAGACATCCCAATCTGACCTAGTCCCATGTGCCAGCATTTGGCCCATATCCCTCTAAGGCCTTTCTATTCATATACCCAGCCAGATGCCTTTTAAATGTTGTAACTGAACCCACTCCACACTTCCTGACATCTCATTCCACACTATTTGCATGAAAAAAAGTTAACCCTTTGGTCCTTTTTAAATCTCTCCCCTCAAAACTATACTCTCTAATTTAAGACTCCCTAACCCTAGGAAAAATATCTTGGCTATTCATACTATCCATGCCCCTCATGATTTCATAAATTTATAAACCTCTATAAGATCACCCTTAGCTTCCAATGCTCCAGGGAAAATAGTCCCACCTTATTCAGCCTCTACCTCTAGTTCAAACCCTCCATCCTTATAAATGTTTTCTGCACCCTCAAGTTTAACAGCAGCTTTCTGGGCAACCAGAATTAGACGCAGTTTCTATAGGTAGCCTCACAACTGTCCTATTAAATGACTTCCCAACTCCTACCTTCGATATTCTGACAATGAAGGCAAAAATGCCAAATGCCTTCTTCATCACCAACTTCAACTCCACTTTCAAAGAACTGTGCACCTTCACCCTAGGTCTCTTTGTTTTGCAACAATCCCCAGGGTCCTACCAATAACAATACAAGTGCTGCCGTGGTTTGGCTTACTAAAATGCAACACCTCACACTTATCTAAATTAAAATCCATCTGCCACTCCTTGGCCCATTAGTCCATGGGTGGCACGTAGACTCAGTGGTTAGTGCTGCTGCCTCACAGAGCCAGGCATCCGGGGTCAATCCAGCCTTGGGCAATCATCTGTGTGGATTTTTCATATTCTACCAGTATCTGTGTGGGTTTTCTCCGGGTACTCTGGTTTCCTCCCACTGTTCAAAGGTGTGCAGGTTAGGTGGATTGGCCATGCTAAATTGCCCACAATATCCAGGGATGTGCAGGCTAGATAGATTAACCAATAGGAAATGGGGATAGGGTGGGGTAGGGGTTGGAGTGTGGCTAGGTGGAATGCTCTTTGGAGGACTGGTGTGGACTCCATGGGCCAAATGGCCTGCTCCCATCCTGTAGGGATTCTATGGCCTGACCAAGGTCCCATTGTACTCAGATATTCTTCTTCACTGTCCACTACACCACATCTATTTTGGTGCTATCTGCAAAGTTGGTACCATGCCTACATTGACATACATTTCTATAAACGTATTAAAACAAAGCATCACATTTACTTGAAATGTTACCAGTTTCTCTCTCAACAGAAGCCGTTAAGTTCCTCCAGCATGCTCGGTTTAATTCCACAAGTAGTATTATTCACTGACTCTCATTTGCTCTCTATTCTACAATGCATCAATACTAACATTTTCACTCATTTACAAGACACACTACAGTCTTCGGAGAAAGTGAGGACTGCTGATGCTGGAGAGTCAGGAGTTGAAACATGTGGCACTGGAAAAAGCACAACAAGTCAGGCAGCATCCGAGGAGTAGATGAGTTGACGTTTTGGACATAAGCCCTTCAATGTGGAGTGGAAGAAGGCTAAGAGATAAATAGGGGGGGATGAGGTGGGGGTGGGGAGATTTGGAAACTGGTGAAGTCAGTGTTGATGCCGTATGGTTGTAGGGTCCCAAGGCTGAAGATGATGTGTTCTTCCTCCATTTGGCGGGTGCCTTTGATTTGGCAATGGAGGAGGCCCAGGATTTGCATGTCCTTGGGCACCCTCATGGGACCCAGCTATGCTTGCTTCATCATAGGATACATGGAATAGTCCCTCTTCTGCAGCTACACCAGCACCATCCCCCACCTCTTCCTCTGCTACATTGATGGCAATATTGGCACCACCTCACGCACCCAGAAAGAGATTGAACAGTTCGTCAACTTCACCAACACCTTTCACTCTGACCTCAAATTCACATGGACCATCACTGACACATACCTCCCCTTCCTGAACCTCTCCACCTCGATCTCCAATAATTGACACAACACTGGCATCTATTTCAAACCTACCGACTCCCACGCTATCTGGACTACAAGTCCTCCAAGCCCCCTCCTGCAAAAACACAATCCCTTACTCCCAATTCCTCCCCCTCCACCAATCTGCTCCCAGGATGAGTAATTCCACTTCAGAACTTCCCAGACGTCCTCCTATTCAAGGACAATTTCCCCTCCTCTGTGACCAACGATGCCCTCCATCACATCTCCTCCACTTCCCGCACCTCCGTCCTTGAACCCCACCCCTCCAACTGCAACAAGGATAGAACCCCCCAATCTCCTCCTTCCACCCCACCAATCTCTGGATATCCTCTGCCATTTTCGTCACCTACAGTCAGACCCCACTACCAAAAATATATTTCCCTCTCCACCCCTATCTGCTACCCACAGAGACCATTTCCTCTGGGACACTCTTGTTATTTTAGAAATTGGAGAAACTGAATGCTAAACCTGTTTGCAGATCTTCAATGTCACAACACACTCAAGCCATAAAAGTGGTTGGCACTGCTGCCTCACAGCACCAGGGACCCAGTTTCAATTCCAGCCTCGGGCGACTGTCTGTGTTGAGTTTGCACATTCTCCCAGTGTCTGCGTGGGTTTCCTCCGGGTGTTCCGTTTTCCTCCCACAATCCAAAGATATGCAGGTCAGGTGAACTGGCCATGCTAAATTGTCCATAGTGTCAGGGGTGAATATAAGGTAGAGGAATGGGTCTGGGTGGGTTATTCTTTGGAGGGTCAGTGTGGACTTGTTGGGTCGAAGGGCTTGTTTCCATACTATGGGTAATCTAATCTTTTTTAAAAAACTTACAATTAATGGCAAACAAAGGAGCTTAATGTTTTAGAGGTATAAAGCAAGCATTCTCTTGTTGCCAGGACTGCATCTGCAGTATAATTGTCCATAAATCCACACATTAGTGCTAAGTCATTCACCTTTAAATCTGGCCGGTCAAGTTCTTTCAGGCTTGAAAAATTCTAATAATTTTATCAAATACAATTGTTCTTTTGTAAATCAGTTAGTCTCTCTGTGAGGATTCTCTAATATTATTTAAGTGTATTTTTAAGATTCCCAGGACTCTCCAGATGTTTGGCAAGCTGGCTTGCAGTTCCTGGATTTTCTCTCTCTCCATTCAGGTCCAGCAGTGTTACATTTGGTAACTTCTAAACTGACAATGAATCTATGGAAGCTTGGAAAAATCATAACCAATGTATTCACTATTGTTGCAGGTTTGGTAGCACTTGGTTCCTTGTGATTCTCCAAGTCTTTTGTTTCTTTCATGGTATTAATTTATTTACATTCCTCATTCTTATTGGCCCTTGGTTATCTTTTATTTCTGCTACATAATTTATGTTGTCTACTATGTAGCCAGACACAAAATACTACTTTAAACATTCCTACCATCCCCTCATTCTCACGATAATTCTCCTGTCTTTGTCACTAAGGGGCAAATTTTTACATTAGGGACTTTCCTTTCAAGTTATTTGTGAAAGTTTTTGCAAGCTGTTTTTGTATTCCTACCTAGTTTCGTCCACATTCTGTAAGCTCAGTTGGCTGGAGGGCTGGTTTGCAATGCAGTGTAACATTACAGGACAGGTTCAATTGGCTGAGGTTACCATGCAGGTCCTGCCTTCTCAATTTCACCACTCACTTGGTGAGAGGTGACACTTAGGTTAAGTTACCACCAGTCTAATGAGAGAGTGCAACTATGGCAACTTTTACCTTTACTCCATATTCTATAAGCTTTTTCCCTTCATACCTACATCATTTTTGCCACTCTTTGTTGATTTCCATATAATATACTATAAACATAATTAAATGAATGATTTCCTACAGATACTTATACTTTGACTACTTCTCAAATGTTAGGAACTATAAGGTTTACTTTACAAACCAAGGATGGAGTTTCAGCATTAGAAATGTCTTTCATAAAGTCATCTTCACATTTTTAAATTTTCTTAGTATGTCTATTTTGCAGGTGACAACAACCATAACTGATCTTGAGAGGGCAGCTCCTTCAAGAAGAATGGTAAAGATAATTTGTTGACGCTGAAGACATTTGTTTGAATGTCTGCTGCCTAAGGAGGATGCGATTTCAGACTTGCAATATGTTATGTGATAGTGCTCTAACCCAAGTTTTCAATTTATGGGTACATATTTATTTCAATGGTTCGACTGAAAATCCTAACAAAGTATTTTCTACAGTGTGCCCATGTCTTCTAGACAGAGAATATTTCACAGCATATAAACGATGAATGGCATATATATTTATACACATATTTATTTCTATAACGAATGTTATGCAGCTTTCCTGACCTAAATTCTACAAGAGACGTGAAATATAAGGGCTACATTAATGCAGATTGAACTCTCCCTTGCTATGGCACAACAGTTTTACTGCTCACTTTACAGGCAGAAACAGGAGCAATTCATGTAACTGAAAATCACATTTGAGTTGCGAGAGTTGCAAAATAATAAAAACTTTAAAAGACAAACACAGTAGGAAAACATCAACTAATCTCTTCAGTTCTGTCAGTGCAAAAATTCTACATAAGCTCGTAATGTACACAGCAGTTATGTAAAACGTTCACCATACTGTGCCAAAGATCGGCATATTTTGGTTTAAGTGTCAAAGTGTCAAGCAGCATCAGAGGAGAAGGAGAATCGACATTTCGAGCATAAGCTCTTCGTCAGGAATCTCCTGCTCCTCGGATGTTGCCTGACTGGCTGTACTTTTCCAGCACCACACTCTTCGATCCTGATCTCCAGCATCTGCAGTGCTCACTTTCTCTCATATTTTGGATGAAGCTTCACTCTGATCAAAATGGATGAATTGTCAATATCAAGGAACACATTTGTTGAAATGAGGACAAGTTGATGTATGTAGTAGATTTCATTCTACCAGATGACATTGTTAATTGATTTTTCTTCTAACAACGTTCTCTGTGAAAATAAAATCTCAGTTGCCTGTGCTCACTAAAAAACAGACCTTCAATATATACTGCTTACTTATTCACTTATCAACCACTGAACTGACATGCAAAACGCTACAATAATAGAAAAAGGAAGTTTTATTTTAAGAAGAAATTATTTCATTTCTTCACTTAAAGAGCGTATATTTTTGTAATACAGAATATTCATAATCTACTGGTAATTTAAGAGGAATTATTCATGTAAAGGAGCTCCTAAAGTATTGCAAATTAACAATTTTTTGATGCACCAACAAAATGTTTGTCAAATGTTCATTGATTAGAAACTTTGTCATTAAAGGCAAAGGGGGTGTAAGTGATTGATGCCAAGAGTGTAAAGTAGCAAATTAGTAAATGTCTCACTGCACCTGATCACAGTTCACAGAATATTTAACAATTCAGTCACTTTTTGGAGACCTGCTTTCTCTTGTCATTACTGCCTGCACTTGAATTGAAAAATCTTGGTAATATTTCCAACTCAATGGAAAAAGAATTGGCACAGAATATAGCATGCTGCTAATTTGCCATGAGACCAATTTTACTCCTTTCACATGATACTTGCAGTGCAACAGCATAAAAATGGTATTGAGGTCTGCAAAAGGTCAGCTTTTGCTTCATTTTTCTTTGCTTTCTCTTTTCAATAGTGAAGGATTAGTTCTTCTGTCAGAAAGCTAGGTTGCTCCCACAGGTAAAGCTTAGATGTACTGCATGTGCTGCAAGCTGTATAATAAACTGAGATGCTGAACAAAGGCAGCTGAGCATTACGGAGAATTTAGTCAAAATACAATATCGGGTGAGTCAGTTAGGGTCTGGCCTGTTCCTTTTTAGGTTACATAATCATACTACCTGCAAATTTAATGGCACTTTTTCAAAATATTAATTTACTTAAGCAATGTGTTATTATTCAGTATGTTGTTGAAACAGAATGACTGTATGTATTACAACACATACGGCACCAATGCCTGTCAAAGCAATTAAGAAAAATAAGCCAAAAGCTATTGGTATTATTGTATCAAATTGATGACCCTCAGAGATTTTAATCTATTTTTAATCTTCCTTCATATAAAATGACATTTTAATTGTCTTTTCAAGTTAATCTGACTGGAAATTCAAAACACAAGCTCAACTACACCATGATTAGCAATAGGAAAATTCAGACAAACTGTTAGGTATTAACCTATTCCTGTTTTCAGTATTCCTATAAGTCACTTCACATTGTTAGTCATAGAGGACATAACCAGACTGAACATCATTGGAACATCATTGCAGTTCTAGTAGTGAGTGAATGACAATTTTCAATCATATTTTTAAACTTCACTTTATACCAGATAAATTTTATTTTATCTCTCTGATCATTCTCTACAGATTCTCAAGAAAAGAGTTTCATTTTGTTTTAGTGGCTGGGTAGTGACAAGGCAGGACACCTGCATGCTTCAGCAACAATATCATGTCCCCAGTCCACTTCACTGGATTGAAGGTCAGTTAATAGGAGAAGAGGGCCAGCAAAGCTCGTGCCACTAAGAGGTGCCACTTCTCCTGGTGGGGGAAATGTACAAAAAGAAGCAGCAGTATGCCTTACAGCCCCTCTAGCCTGCTGCACGATTCTATACAATCTCAAGTGTGGCCTTAAATCCATACTCCTGCCTCCCCGTTTTCGCAGTCAAGAATCTGCTTACTTCTGCCTTAGAAGTATTTAATGATCCTCTATGAGTCTTTGAAACTCCAAGAAAATATTGATTCTCATCTCCACCGTAAATGGGAAGCCCCTTGGTTTATAAACTATCTACTACTTTAGTTTCTTCCACCATGTCAAGTTCTCTTAGGATCTTACGTATTTCAATTAAAAACAATTACCTCTCATTCCTCTACACTTTTCTCGTAAGATAATCCCCCTGCAACCCGGGAATCTGTTGAGTAAACCTTTGCTGAACTGCTTCTAACAAACTTGCATTCTTTCTTAAATAAAGGAGGCCAAGGTTGAACACAATATTAAAAATGTGGTCTCACCAATGCCAGGTATAACTGCAGAAAAACATTCCTACTATTATATTATATTGTCCTTACAATAAGCAACACATCATTTGCAGTCCTAATCACTTGCCTGCTAATTTATTGTGATTCATTCTACAAGGTGATTCAAATTCCTGTGTAGCTCAGAGTTCATCAACCTCGCTCCATTTAAATAATATGCAGCTTTTCTATTCTTCATGTCAAAGTGGAAAAATTCACATTTGCCTACTTTATACTCCATCTCTCAAATTTTTGCCTAATCACTTAAATAATATCCCTTTGTTAACTCCATATGTTCTCTTTACACCTTAATCACCCAACTACCTTTCGAGTCATCAGTAAATTTAGCAATCGTACATTCCTGTTCCATTAGCAGAGTTATAAATCATATATAAATGAAGGCTCCAACACCAATCTCGGGTGTGGCGTCTTGCCAACCCAAAAGCAACTCACCATCTACTATCTGTTCATCAACCAATTCTTTATCCATGCTAATATGTCACCCATACACCATAAAGTCTATTTTTGTTTCATAACCTCTTAAATTGTACATCGTCAAAAGCCGCCTGGAAATCCAAGTACATGACCTCACCCAGTTCCCCTTTTATCTACGTTGCTTCATATTTTTTTTTAAAAGGACACACAAAAATAGTCAAGCACTATTTCCCTTTCACAAACCTATTTTTTCTCTGTTTGGGTGCATTAAAGATTTTCCAGATCCCTGCTATAACCTCCTTAATAACAGATTTGAGTATTTTCCCTACGACAGACATGAGGCTGACTTCCCTGTGGTTTTCTGTTTGCACTCTCCTCTCTAAATAAATAGTTGTCGCATTCACAGTTTCTAATCTGATTAATCTTACCAGCATCTAGGGAATTTTGGAAAATTTAAGAACTTGATGCACCACTGTTACAGCATTCAAAGAGGTAGACATGCAACCGAAAGGGGCTCAAGTGCTCTGAAGATGATTTTAGGAAAGTCATTAGTGTTGAAGACCAATGATTTCTTGGATTTTAATTTGCAATTTCCCCCTCCACATGAAATCACCGTCCCAAATAAAAGTGACTCACCTGCAAAATTGTTACAGTTTGAAGTAGGTACTTTATTGATAGGTCTTAATATGCACTCACCTTGAAGGTCTTTTAAATGTTAAGCTCATGGAGATTTTCTGGCTAGGTCCTGATTTTCTTTGCCATAATTCTTCAGATCTTGGATTCTGTCTCAGTTTAACTAAGAAAATAAAGGTTAAAATTAGCTAAAAATCTGGCTCTTTGGATTAGCACTAAACTAATCACATTTTAAATGCTCCAAAATAGCTTGTCAGCACTATTCATCCACACAGTAGCTGTTTAATTTTAAACGTTTCCTTACAAAACTCTTTAAAATATTTGCAATTTCAAATTAGCATACTGCAGTTATGCTACAGGAAAATACCTTAAAGGCAAAAACAGAAATAAACAAGGCAGCTGATTAAGTTTTCCAGAAATGAGTCATCATCTAAATACTCATGATGAAGACTGTTAGCATGTAACATTTACTTCAAACAAAACTTGTTGTTGCAGTATCCTCAAGAGCCTGTAACAGTCCAGATATGATTTTTTGGTCATCAAATCACTGAAATACTGATCAGTGAGAAGATTCTTGGTATAAGATGAGTGCGTCTACAACCTTGAGATTTCCAGATAAAGTCAGCCAAAAGAGTTCAGTAGGAAAGCGAACCTCTTTGATCAAGATTATCAACAGATGCAGAGAAATTATGAATGAGCATGGCGAATAACATACAGCATTAGCTCCAGGATCTTGCTGCAGTACAAAAATAAGCGTAATGACCCTTACCAGAAATGGCAATATTCTTAAATCTTGCAAACTTTCAACACTGTGCAGAAAGGACCTATCATGGTCTCAGCGCTACTCAAATTCCCTTTCACTGCTTCTCATTGTTGGCCACAGGCCAACAAGATAGATGTTACAACATCTGTTTCCAAGCAACTAGCCTTTGCAGCTGTAATCAGCATAGATACAGAATGGATGTAATATAAAACCATCATAGTAGCTGACTAGCGCTACATGTGTTTCTTGACATCACATGCTAGATTAAGATTAATAGAGTGGAAATGCTTGCAATCCATGAAGGTATTTACGATGCATACAGAAACCCACAAGGTAACCAGGGTGCAGTGAACTGCCCTCCAGACTTGCAGCAATCCTGAAACCTGTACGAATTGCAAAACATCATTCCGCTGTATCTACAGGAAAGTAACAAAACAGATCATTCTTGTAAATGAGTTCCCAATCATCTGCTTATTACGAAAATAGATTGATGACTGCTAGAATTGTACACAGTTCAACTTTATTTGAACAATCTGTGATGATAGTGGAATCTATTAGAGAAAGAATAATGTAAATGCAGCAGATAAATGTAAATGAAATGGATTCTGTTGAAAAGGGCGGAAAGTGAAATGGCATAAGTAATTAACTGAAACTGTAAATATTCACAAAGTTGGAGTTTGATAGAATTTAGCCAGCCTGCTGTGTGGATACTATAACATAAAAGGAGTAGAACGAGGCCATTTGGCCCGTTGAGTCTGCTCTGCCATTCAATCATGGCTGAAAGGTTTCTCAACCCTCTTGCCTTTGCCCCATAACCATTAATCCCCATGTCAATCAGGAACCTATCTATCTCTGTCTTAAATACATTGAGTGACTTGACTTCCACAGCTCTCTGTGGCAATGAGTTCCACAGATTCACCACAGTCTGGATGAAGAAATTCTTCCTCAGTTCGAAAGGTTGTCTCTTCAAATGAGCTGTGCACTCGGCTCCTAGTCTGTTTTATTGGTGGAAGTATCTTCTCCATGTCCACTCTAACCAAGCCACTTGGCATTCCGTAAGTTTCAAATCAGAACTCCCCTCAATCTTTGACACTCCATCGAGAATGGAAGACTGGAGGTTGGCTAACATGGTGCCTCTGTTTAAGAATGGCGGTAAGGACAAGCCAGGGAATTATAGACCAGTGAGCCTGATGTCGGTGGTCGGCAAGTTGTTGGAGGGAACCCTGAGCGACAGGATGTGCATGCATTTGGAAAGGCAAGGACTGATTAGGGATAGTAAACATGGCTTTGTGCGTGGGAAATCATGTCTCACAAACGTGATTGAGTTTTTTGAAGAAGTAACAAAGAGGATTGATGAGGGCAGAGCGGTAGACGTGATCTATATGGACTTCATTAAGGTGTTCAACAAGGTTCCCCATGGGAGACTGGTTAGCAAAGTTAGATCTCATGGAATACAGGGAGAACTAGCCATTTGGATACAGAACTGGCTCAAAGGTAGAAGACAGAAGGTGGTGGTGGAGGGTTGTTTTCAGACTGGAGGCTTGTGACCAGTGGAGTGGCACAAGGATCAGTGCTGGATTCATTACTTTTTGTCATTTATATATAGGATTTGGATGTGATCATAAGAGGTATAGTTAATAAGTTTGCAGATGACACCAAAATTGGAGATGTAGTGGACAGCGAAGAAGGTTACCTCAGATTACAACAGGAACTTGATCAGATGGGCCAATGGGCTGAGAAGTGGCAGATGGAGTTTAACTCAGATAAATGCGAGGGGCTGCATTTTGGGATAGCAAATCTTGGCAGGACTTATACACTTAATGGTAAGGTCCTAGGGAGTGTTGCTGAACAAAGAGACCTTGGAGTGCAGGTTCATAGCTCCTTGAAAATGGAGTCGCAGATGGGTAGGATAGTGAAGAAAGCATTTGGTATGCTTTCCTTTATTGGTCAGAGTATTGGAGTTGTGAGGTCATGTTACGGCTGTACAGGACATTGGTTTGGCCACTGTTGGAATATTGCATGCAATTCTGGTCTCCTTCCTATCAGAAAGATATTGTGACACTTGCAAATGTTCAGAAAAGATTTACAAGGATGTTGCCAGGGTTGGAGGATTTGAGCTATAGGGAGAGGTTGAACAGGCTGGTGCTGTTTTCCCTGGAGCATCGGAGGCTGAGGGGTGACCTTAGAGGTTTACAAAATCATGAGGGGCATGGATAGGATAAATAGACAAAATTTTTTCCTTGGGTTGGGTGAGTCCAGAACTAGAGGGCATAGGTTTAGGGTGAGAGGAGAAAGATATAAAAGAGACCAAAGGGGCAACATTTTCACACAGAGGGTGGTACATGTATGGCATGAGCTACCAGAGGTAGTAGTGGAGGGGAGTACAATTGCAATATTTAAAAAGGCACCTGGATGGGTATATGAATAGAAAGGGTTTGGAAGGATATGGGCCAGGTGCTGGCAGGTGGGACTAGATTGGATTGGGATATCTGGTCGGCATCGATGAATTGACCGAAGGGTCTGTTTCCAAGCTGTACAGCTCAATGACTCTCCGACTACGAGTACAGACCCAGAATCCTCAACTTCTCCTCATATGACAAGCCCTCCATCTCTGCATTCATTGTTGTAGAACTCCTCGGGACCCCCTCCAACACGAGCACATCCTCCCTTATATGTGAGGTCCAAAGTTGCTCATAATATTTCAGATGTCGTCTGACCAGAGCTGTATGCAGGTTCAGCAGTACATCCCTGCTCTTGCATTGTAGCCCTCTTGAAATAAATTGCATTTGCCTCCCAACTACCACCTGAACACGCCTATTAACTTGAAAAAAATCTTAAATAAGGATTCCAAAGTTTGTGTGTTTCAGATTCCTGAAGACTTTCCCCATTTAGAAAATAGTCAACACCTCTATTCTTCCAACCAAAGTGCATAACCTCATACTTTCTCACATTGTATTCCATCTGCCACTTCTAGGTCCCACCCCATAGCCAGCCCAAGTCGTAATGCAGCCTTCCTCCTTCCTCAACCTATCTCTCTGCCATCTGCATATGGAACAACAATGCCCTTAGTTCCTTAGTTAATGAGACATCCAGATCATGAATGTATAATGTTGAGATCAAACTATTCACATGTACACCTACAAAACCCCATTAGACACCAGCTGCCATCATGAAAAATACTTCTTTATCCCTACTCTCTACTTTCTACCGGGCAACCAGTCCTCCAACCATGACCTAATATTGCCCCTAACACTGTGAATTCTTATTCTGTGTAGCAGCCTCCTGTGCAGCATCCTGTCAAAGGCCTTCCAGAGATCTGAACAGATCACATCCACTAGATCACCTTTAACTAACTTGCTCATTACCTTCTCAAAGAATTCTAATAGATTTGTCAGATATTACTATCACTTCATGAAGCCATGCTGACTTGGCCCTATTTTACCATGCACTTCCAAGTACACCACAATCCCATCCTCGATGTGAAGCACAGCATGGACTTCTTGCTGTAGGACTGCAATGCCGCAATTTTACCATTACTCCTTTATTTTGCTAATTTATGCTTAAGGTTTTCTATTTAGGCATCGTTATATCTAAGATGACACCAGAAATAGTGACATTCTATACCTTTTGCCCACTGGATGTAACCTGCTGGTGAGGAGCTATCAAAGCCAGCCTCAGGTGTCCAGCAATAGTGATGTCATCAAGCAGAGCAAGCAACCAAATTCTAACAGGCTAGAAACTAGAGAGCAATATATGCAGAATTTTCACAATCAAGTAAAATGACAAAGTTTCACATTCCACGAGTAAAGCTTTTTCTTTCTGGGGCACTGAAGCTTTTCAGCAGTACTTAAGGAACTCATTAATCCATCTACAACACGTATTGAGGGTTCTTATTTTTTTTTGCAGTGATTTTTCTTTTTCTTAAAGTGAACAGACATTCCTGTTTCTTTTTTCTTCTTTTACCCCCACACTACCGCCAAACAGCAGTAGGGCTTATTTTTCCCCCTGCATCCATGTTGTGTGTGTGCAGGTGTGAGACACAGTGAAAGACACAAAGTGCACAAATCTTTATTCAGTTTCCACCACCAGGAAGAAAGGAAACACCCAAGTGGCCAGTGACAAGCAGTGCCCTTCACATCAAAGGGCAATGCTGTGTGATCAAACAGTGAAGGGGAGGGCAGGGATTAAATCAAAATAGAATTGGACAGGGAAATAATGCACTCCACTCCCTGCGGCGCCCACCTCTCCCTTAATGAATCAAGGGTGTTGGTGGAAACCGCATGCTCCTTCTCCAGAGACACCCGGGCTCTAACGTAACCACGGAAGAGGGGAAGGCAGTCGACCCTAACGACCCCCTCCACGGCCCGCTGCCTGGACCTGTTTATGGCCAGTTTGGCCAGGCCCAGGAGCAGACCCACAAGGTCTTCAGACCTGCCCTCCCTCCTCCGTACTGGGTGTCCGAAGATCAGGAGCATGGGACTGAAGTGCAACCAAAAACAGAGGAGGAGGTTTTTGAGGAAATCAAAAAGGGAGTGTAAACTCCCACACCCAATGTACACATGGTCCACGGACTGCACAGCATCACAGAACAAGCAGTTGGGCTGGGAGTCCATGAACCACCTCAATCTGAGGTTGCAAGGGACTGCTGCGTGCAGCACCCTCCACCCCAGATCCCCGAGAGAAAGGATTAGGACTCCCTCATAGAGAGCCCTCCACTGGGTTCCGCACCACCCAGTGGAAAATGGGCACGCCAAGCTGTGTCCGGGCAGTGGATGAGGGAGAAGAAGTGGACGGTGTGCAGCAGCAGTCTGTACAGGGCCCGCCTTTTTATGTCCTTAAAAGGGACAAAACTAAAATTCCGGAGGCGGCTCAGGTTCCTGAGTCCGGGCAGGGGTTAGCTCAGACAAGTTTCCACCGCACACATGAGAATCCTCCAACTGGTGTACCATGTTGGTGCCGAGCACCACCGCTTTAAGGCATCAAATGGCAGTGGCCATATGCCGGACGTCTACCGCTGCCCCACTCGCTATATCCTGCGGCAGCATTCAGTCCAGGCCCCCGCCACCCAGCACATCCCCAACCCTGGTCACCCTCGCCGCCACAGTCCTCCCCTCTGACAGCCACTCGAACCCGCGAGTACGGAGGTGCGGATTCCTAAGCAACGGTTCCCTGACGACAGCCGCTAATCCTGCCGCAGGGTAGGGGCAACCCGATTCAACCATGTTCCAGACAGTGATCAGGTCCTGGTAAAAGACAGGAGCATCCGGAGGGCGACCTCTAAACCGTCATGGTCGACGATCAGGAGCTGCGTGTCTTAGTTGAGGTTATGCACTTGGCAGAAAAAGTACGTCGCCAGGGCGCACCACCTAGGAGGAGGCTCGACATAAAGATATCGCTGCAAGGTTTGATGGCGGAACATCACGGCCTGGGTGCGGACGCACACCAGCGACTGACCGCCCTCCTCAATAGGGAGACTCAGAACCTGCGCAGCGACCCAGTGCATCTTTTTATCCCAGAAGAAGTCGACCAACGTTCTCTGGATGTCAGTGACAAAACCAGGAGGAGGGACCAACCGGTACCACAGCATGGCAGCTACCAGCTGGTTTATGACCAGCACTTGCCTCCTGTAAGATAGCACTCGAAGCAGTCCTGTCCAGCGGCCTAGGCGAGCCGAGACTTTGGCCTCCAGCTCCTGCCAGTTCGCCGGCCAGGATTCCTCAGCCAGGCTGAAGTAGACCCCCAGGTAGAGGAGAGAGGTGGATTCAGGATTTTTACACTCAGACTAATAGTTTAACAGAAAGGTTTTCATCAATCTACTAATTTGTAATTGACTGCAGTCTGGCTTCTTTTGCCTGGCAGCAAAGATTGGATCTGTCTGAAATCAGGTAGGATCTCTGTATCCAGGTCCTGAGCACTATTTTTCAAGTTCTCCAGATTGCCCCTCTCCTGCAAATATCCAACCAGTAATTTCCAAATTGAAGAATTGGCCTTTGACTAATAATAACAGGATTGCCCAATTCTCTCTGGCATTTGAGAATGCACATGGCTGGTGAGGAATTTGAGAAGTCTAGTGTCTTGCCTGATGCAGGTGGTTGAGCAGTAGTGTGATATTCCTCATTTTCCCTTTCTGTTATACCTGGAAAAGTATTATGCTGGTGATAGGGTGATGAGTAACAGAACAATGGTTATTGCACAAAAACATCTTCTCTGAAACAAATACATGCCTCAAAATGTACTTCTATCAAACTGCAAGTAGAGGCTGTGCCAGATCATGAAATTTAACTGATTTTATGTCTCATGTTTATAACTCAGTTACATTTCGCACCTTGAATAAATTACTCTTTAGATAAAAGGAACATGGATTGATATGAAATAGTAAATCTTCCTTGCATGTATATAATGACAGGCCACTTTATCACTACTATTATATTTAATGATGAGTAAGGCAAAGTAGTCCTTTCACAAGGTATACAGATAATTCAAATTAGTTTGGCCCAAGGACACACAAGCTGGCAGTCCATGTGATAGTGCATCTACAATCAAACCAGATGGATGTGTGTTTGATCACTGAGGCTGCCTTTCACTTAGGTTTGCGGGCATCTACTTGTTAGTTGGCATTGCAGACTATCATAGAGACTATCATGTACCAGACTGCTCCCTCTTCTGTGAGGAGGAACTGTTGCCCTATGAGTTCCAAAAGCATCTACCACCAGCAAACTGACGACCACCACGTACAAAGTTTTAGAGGTGGCTAACAGTCAGAAAAAGAAAATCAGTTATATATTTTCAACATGTTTAGTGATGTTTTACACACCTCTGGAGCACATCAGACTTGAACCCAAGTTTCCTGGCTCAGAGGTCGGAACACTGTGTTACAAGAACCCTTCGCAACATGAGAGAGAGTGTGGACTTCTTTTCCAGACAGAAAATAATAAACATTAACATATAGTCAGAGGCAAAAATAATTCTTCAAAAGAGTTTTCCTATACCAGCCAGTATCAGAATAGAATAGAATAGAATTTGTTGTCATGTTCGCTGAAATGAGTGCCTTTCGGCGCCATCTTAGGTACAGGTACGTTAAGTGTTGTCACTGAATTGAAATACAGGTCATTCTACTATAACATGTGTTTCATTAACGTGAATTCGTTGTAACACAATTGATGAATTGGAGGGCACAGTTTCTAAAGCACGAACTTTTAAAGTGTATATTGGTTATAACGTGGTTCCAGCCCCATTAGTTTAAATGGCACTGCTACTGCACGATTTTCATATAACACAAGATTACACGAGAACGGGATTATCATGTATAGCAGAACCGATTTAGTAAAAAAACAAACAGATTATTGTGGAAATACAGAGTTTAAAAGGCCAGAATGAGAATAAAAAAATGTCTTTAAAGTACTCAAGTTATGGTCTTTTTCCAACATGAATCGGTGCCTGCCATGCTTCAGAACACAAGGCCACGCAGCCTCCATCAGGACTCATTCGGCTCCCCGCTCTGGCCCACAATACATTCAGCCCCCAATCCAGAACTTGGCCCAAACACGTTGCTCTCAACAGGGCTCCAACCACAACTCATCTCCCGTCTCACCACCATTCTCCAGGTACTTTAAGAAATTAAAAGTTGTGTGTTGTTGCGGGGGGGGAACGTTTTCCTATTAGTTAGCAAATCAAATCAGAATTGGCCTGGACTGAATGCTCAAAGGTCACGTAGGTCGGGCCAGGTAAGGACAGCAGTTTCACTCACTAAAACAACATTTGTAAGCTAGACTTTTATTTAATATGACAATGAACAGTAGTTTCATGGTTATCATTAAAACTTTAACTCTAGATTTTCTTTTTATTATTGATTTCAAATTCCACAATCTGGCATGCTGGGATTTGAAGCTTAGTCCCCAGCATATTACCTGGCTCTCTGGATTATTAGATCATTGCTTCCCTCAGAACCTAGCAATAACAGTGCAATAGCATCTGCAATGCAGCAACTGTCAAGACCTTTGCCAAGTATTTAAGCTGCTGCATTGGTAAACTTTCAACAGCATTGCTCTAACAGATTTTACTGTGTCAAATTATTGTAATTGAAATGTTTCTATCCCTGACATCCAGTCAAGCACTAACCTCTAGTGTGACTGTTAGAATCCACAAATGGGATGCTCTATCAAGTTGATAGTATCATAAATCACTGCAGTATACAATCATGCCACAAATTTACTGACCCAGTTCCAGAAAGTCATCTGCCCATCAAATTTCACTTCCTTTAATACAGCAAATAGAACTACTCCAGCTTCGTTAACATAAGAAGTAGGCCTTTTAATTGCATGAATTTCTCCTCAGTAATCAATGTGCATGCATGCTTACGAATGCAGAGTGTTCCCTGTACTGCAAGATAAACCTTAAGTTATTAGAGATGTCATGCAGTTGTAGAAAACAATGACTTTATTGCTGGCTTCTCTGGATAGGGATGCTAGAAAGAAGCACTGTACTCAATGTACTGCCCCTGTTTTCGTGTCCTGTGTCCTGTGTCATGAATATGGAACCAGAAATATGAGTATGCAAAAGTAAACCGATGTACCCCATTGAAGTCTGCAACTGTGATCATGTCTGGCAGCTAACATTCCTCACTACTGGTTCAAAGATCCAAGAGACTACTAGAATTACATTTCGGAGTAATCACATTCCCTCACACACAATTCTTTGCTCTCTTCTTAGGGTCATCCTACATCTGTCCATCTCATGGTCACGGCTACATAACAAAAACTCTCACTTGTCTTCACATGTCAATGATCAACCTGAGTCTTTATCAAACATAGGCCTCGGTTCAAACTTCCCTCCATTCCAAGAAACTTGAGAGATCATTGCATAATATAAAGAGTGTGAAGATCCAGGATACTAAGTCTCTGCCATCTTTTCCATAATATAATTTTCAAAAAGAGCTTGCTGATGGTAGCCAGTATCAGTTTTCTATTAATCAGAAAATTGAAAGGGAATTGGTCTAGATTGTGTGTGCTGTCATCACAGAGGTCAGATTAGGTAAGGATGGCAACTTCCCAGGGATACTATGTTCTCAGGGATCAATAACCAGGAGATTTGAATCCAATCTTTGAAGTTGACCTCCAATTAAGGAGTGGGTAGAAGAGAAATACAAAGTATCTCATCCTAATGTTCAAACACGTTCACAGCAATTCCTGAATTTATCATGTACTGAAAATTTATGCAATTTAAAATGCATAGATTTTTAACCTACAATTATATTGGAATACTGAATAACTTTCTGCGGGGTACATTTTCTGTATATACAATCAATGAACAAAAAATACAAATGACCACTAATGCAATTTTGGGTAATTAAAAAAAGTCAGATGAAAATACAGTACAATACCAGTTTCACAAGCCTTCTGAGCAACTGGACAACAATGGGACAGCATGGTGGCTCAGTGGTTAGCACTGCTGCCTCACAGTATTGGATGTGACTCCAGCTTGGAGTGACTGCCTGACTGTCTATGTGGAGTTTGCACATTCTCCCCACGTCTGCGTGAGTTTCCTTCGGGTACTCCGGTTTCCTCCCACAGTCCAAAGATGCGCAGGTTAGGTGGATTGGCTGAGCTAAAAACTGTCCCTAATGTCCAGGGATGTGCAGGCTAGGTGGATTAGCAATGGGAAATACAGGGTCAGAGTGGAGGAGTGGGTTTGGGTGGAATATTCTTTGGTGTGTCTGCATGTATTCTATGGGCCAAATGATCTGCTTCCACTTTGTAGAGATTCTATGATTGCACACATGGTGCCTTAAGCACCCTGTATAAGAAACAATAAGATGAAACACAACTTGGTATGAGATCACTTGTGACAAGTCCATCAAATCCCACAACAACTATACTTTCTCACGTCCTGCTTCCTGCTTGGACCATTCTCCCAGTTTCTGTCTGCCTCCTACCTTTTACGATGATACTACAATGACTGCATGACAGGACCTTCAACTGTGTCTGAGCCATTTCTCACAGAGTGATAGAGCTTGGAAACAGACCCTTCAGTCGAAATCATCCATGTCGACCAGACATCCAAATCTCAACTCGTACAATTTGCCAGCATTCAGCCCACATCCCTCAAACCCTTCTTGTTTATATATATACATCCAGATGCCTTTTAACTGTTGGAATTGTACTCGCTTCCACCATTTCCTCTGGCAGCACACACCACCTTCTGCAGGAAAAAGTTAATGCTGAGGTCTTGTTAAAATATTTTCCCCTCACCTTAAACTATGGCTCCAGTTTTGAGCACCTCCACCCTAGGAAAAACAAACTTTGGCTATTCGCCCTATCCATGCCCCTCATAATTTTATAAACCTCTACAATGTCACCCCTCAGCTTCCGGGGCTCCAGGGAAAAAAAGACCCAGCCTATTTACAGCCTCTTCCCTATAGCTCCAGCCCTGGTAATATCCTTGTAAATCTTTTCTGCACCCTCTCAATTTAACAACACCTTTCCTTTAGAAGGACGACCAGAATTGTATGCAGTATTCCAAAAGTGGTCTAACCAATGTCCTGTACATGCAACATGCCTCTCAACTCCGATACTCAATGCACTGACCAATGAATGCAAGCATGCCAAAAGCCTTCTTCACCACTCTGTCTACCTACGAATTGAGTCTCAAGGAACTAAGCATCTGCACCTCCAGGTCTCTTTGTTCAGCAACATTCCCAAGAGCTCTGCCATTTACTGTATGAATTCTGCCCAGATTTGGCTTACCAAATGCAACACATCACTTTTATGTAAATTACATTCCATCCGCCACTCTGGACCCATTGGGTCATCTGATGTCTGCTTCCATTCCTTCCTCTCCCTTTCAGAATTGTGATAGGGTTTCCCTTGTCCTCATTTTCCACCCCACCAGCCTCTGGATTCAAAAGGACCATCCTCTTTCATTTTGGTCACCTCCAACATGATGCCATCACCTTCCACTCGCTTTCCCTGTCAGCACTTTCAAAGGCAGCATTCCTCTGTGACACCCTGGTCAGCATCTCAGTCATGGCACAAGTAAAAGGGCTGCAGATGCTAGAGATCAGTCAAGATTAGAGTGGTGCTGAAAAAGCACAAGTCAGGTAGAATCCAAGGAGCAGGAAAATTGATGTTTCGGGCAAAAGCCCTTCATCAGGAATGAGGCTGGGAGCCTCCGGGGTGGAGAGAAGAATGGGAGGGGGTTGCGGCTGGGGAGAAGATAGTTAAGAGTGCAATAGATGGATGGAGGTGGAGATGAAGGTGATAGGTCGGAGAGGAGGGTGGAGCAGATAGGTGGGAAGGAAGATAGGCAGGTAGGACAGGTCACGAGGACAGTGCTGAGCTGGCAGGTTGGAACCGTGGTAAGGTGGCAGGAGGTGAAATGAGGAAACTGGTGAAGTCCACATTGAAGCCCTGGGGTTGAAGTATTCAGAGGCAGAAGGTAAGGCGTTCTTCCTCCAGGCGTTGGCTGGTGAGGGAGTGGCGGCAAAGGAGGCCCAGGACCTGCATGTCCTCAGCAGACTGGGAGGGGGGGTGGAAATGTTCGGCCACGAGGCAGTGGGGTTGATTGAGGTGGGTGTCCTGGAAATGTTGCCTAAAGCAGTCTGCGAGAAGGCGTACAGTCTCCTCAATGTAAAGGAGAGCACATCGGGAGCAACAGATACAATAAATAACATTAGTGGATGTGCAGGTGAAACTTTGGTGGATGTGGAAGGCTCCTTTGGGGCCTTGGAGTTGAGGAGGGAGGTGTGGGTGCAGGTTTTGCAATTCCTGCGGTGGCAGGGGAAGGTGCTAGGAGGGGAGGGTAGGTTGTTGGGGGGCATGGACCTGACCAGGTAGTCATGGAGGGAACAGTCTTTGTAGAACGCAGAAAGGGCTGGGAATAGAAATATATCTCTGGTGGTGGGGTCCATTTGTAGGTGGCGGAAATGTTCCATTTGTAGGGGGGTTCTGTCCTTGTTGCAGTTGGAGGTATGGGGCAGAGTGAAGGACATGGATGAGATGCATTGGAGGGCATTTTTAACCATGTGGGAGGGGAAACTACGGTCTTCAAAGAAGAAGGCCATCTGGTGTGTTCTGTGGTGGAACTGGTCCTCCTGGGAGCAGATGCGGTGGAGGTGGAGGAATTGGGAATACGGGATAACATTTTTGCAGGAGTTAGGGTGGGAGGAGGTGTAATCCAGGTAGCTGTGGGATTCGATGGGTTTGTAAAATATGTCAGTATTGAGTCGGTCGTCATTGATGGAGATGGAGAGGTCCAGGAACAGGAGAGAGGTGTCTGAGATGGTCCAGGTGAATTTAAGGTCAGGATGGAATGTGTTGGTGAAGTTGATGAACTGCTCAACCTCCTCGCAGGAGCATGAGGTGGCACCAATGCAGTCATCAATGTAGCGGAGGAAGAGGTGGGGAGTGGTGCCGGTGTAACTACGGAAGGTAGACTGTTCCACGTAGCCAACAAAGAGACAGGCATAGCTGGGGCCCATATGGATGCCCATGGCTACCCCTTTTGTCTGGAGGAAGTGGGAGAAATTGTTAAGGGTGAGGACCAGTTCAGCCAAAATGAATGAGAGTGTCAGTGGAAGTGTACTGGTGGGGACATCAGGAGAGGAAAAAACGGAGGGCTTGGAGGCCCTGGTCATGGCGGATGGAGGTGTCACTCCTAGCCTTATTCCTGACGAAGGGCTTTTGCCTGAAACATAGATTTTCCTGCTCCTCAGATGCTGCCTGACCTGCTGTGCTTTTCCAGCATCACTCTAATCTCAGTCATGCCAAACACCTTTCTATGCAAATGCAGAAGTAGGAGTTATCCTTTTACCTCCCTCCTCACTATACACTATTCCAGGTGAAGTATTGTCTAAATTTGTACCCCTTTCAAATCTACTTTGTATGCATTCTGAGCAACAAAGTCTCTGCTATCGTGGGAAAACCAAATGCAGACTCGGTGACTGCTTTGTGGAACAGCAGCAGTCAGCTAGCATGACTCTGACCTTCTGGTTGCTGGCCAGTCTCTTACACCACCTTAACGATATGTTCATATTTCTGTCCTAGGTCTGTTACATTGTTCCAGTGAAACTTAACACAACCGAGAGAAACAGCACCTCATTTTGCACTTGGGCACTTTGGACAATCTTTTGAACCTAACATGGAATCCAACAATGTCAGACCATGAATTCTGTCCTCCATTTTGATATGGTCGTATCTCACCCATGGTTGTGTTTTCATGCCTTTGCTTCGAACAGAGCGGACCTCTATCCTACTATTAACACCTACAGCGAGGCTACGCTTCATCTTTTTTCTGCAGCTATTACCAGTTCATTTGCCTGTTGTACTGACACCTTTGAATTCAAATCTCCCTCACTAAACATTTTCTGTCCTTCCCCTCTGTTCCACTTGCTTCTCCCCACCATTTTCAAAAGCACAAAACCTCTTATCCACATCTCGTCAGCTCCAAAGAGGAATCGTATTGGACTTGAAATGCTCACTCTTTCTCCAATGATGCTGACAGATTTGCTAAGATTCTCTGTTTTCATAGAAGTACTGATCCAGAGCATGCAAACCCATTTGCATGATTAATCTTTGTGTAAGTTTTTCTTAAAAAATAAACATGTTTGTCATGGTACCCTTCTTGTGTTCTAAATGTTACAATGCACTAACTTTTTCAGGGCTTGCAACTCCGTGGGGAGCTAACACTACAGAATAATAGAAGTAGCTTTGAATTCACAAAGCATGGCTGAAAGATTCTCGAGTTCTCTAATTCAAGTTAAGTTAGATCAGTATGAAATTCTAATTCTTCAGACACATAGGAGGAGTGAAGTGACAACAGCAGGGAGCTTGTTAACCTTCCCTAAAACAACAAATTTGTTTATATATTAGTTTAGGCTAGCATTTAAATGTCTAATTCTAGTTTTTTTTCTCTATTTCAATCACACTGCACTTCATCTGCATGTAACATGTACTAGTTCAACTTGGGTGGCATGGTGACTCAGTGGTTAGCACTGCTGCTTCACAGCGCCAGGAACCCAGGCTCAATTCCAGCCTCCAATAACTGCCAGTGTGCAATTTGCATGTTCTCCCTATGTCTGTGTGGGTTTCCACCTGTGTTCTGGTTTCCTCCCACAGTCTAAACATGTGTAGGTTAGGTGGATTGGCTATGTTAAATTGCTCCATAACATCCAGGGCTTTGTTAGGCGGATTAGCTATGATAAATGCGGGGTTACAGGGATAGAGTGGGAGGGTGTCGTCTCGATGGGCCGAATGGCCTCTTTCAGCACTGTAGGAATTCTACAATTAAGAAAGATTAAAAGATACTTCAGACATTGCAAATGTGAAATAAAAACAAAGTTGGTGCATCTGTGGTGAAATTCATTGAGTTAATCCTTCAAGTTTTCTCAAAACTGCAATTCATACCACTGCAGGATTTAACAGGCTGCACTATGCCAAGCATTCAGCAGGGTCAATAAGGCAGCAGGCAAAATTCACTCATTATTAGACCCTTGAACTGAGGGGTATTACACCCCCGCCCAGGGTCACCTTCAAACCCCTGCCTTCTCAATCCATGATCCTATTAAGTTAGAAGTCCAAATCCAGTACAGAATGCCTTTGTAACCCCAGAGTGCAGTGTCAGAATGAGCCTCTGCACTTGTTGGCTTTGCTGGTACTAAAGGGTTTTAATGTCTGATTGGCCAGTGCCTCTGAGACAGACGTCCTGTCACTAATTGACTGATGGCCAATTGAATGGTAAATGACTGTGACGCAATTATTCTTCCTCTGGGAATATTGCACCATCCAACTGTGTGCACCCAACATCGCTTTAATAGCAGATGGGGGCCTACAGCAACCTGAAAATACATTTTGCATAAACTATTAACAAGTAAAGAAACTTTTGTGGCCAAATTGTATAGTCTCCAAAACTGAATACAGGGATTATAAAGGCTAATTAACCCGCACCCACTCATTTTAATGCATATATTCTCTAAGGCCCGTTCACTATATGTATCTGCAGTGTGGCTGCATGCAAAGAATTAAGTCATGGGGTCGATCTTTCATTGTCATGCTTTTCATGGTTTTCCTCCATTGTCTCACCAGGAAGCAATCATTCACCAAACAGCCAGCAATAGCCATTCTGTTAACTGAATGCATTCATTAGCTGGAGCCCAAAATGGTAACTTCCTAACACTGTTTAAACCCAGTCTGCACTGGGAAAGAAGGTGCTGCATTGTGCCCAAAGGCCTTTGTGCAAGTAGTGAACTGAACCTAGGAAACAACGAAAAATGTCACAACATGAGAGATAGCAGACTCCACAAAAAGGTTTTAGACCCTGCAGTAGGTCTGAGGATATAATATAAAGTCCCCTCAGGGGACAAAGGTTTGCAAGGCCCTCCAGTCACTTGATCAAGAAGCAGTGAGAGAAGATGGCACAGTCAGGAGTCAAGCCCCGAGTGTTATATAGATAAATCATTCACTGTTGTAATGTACACTCGATATAATGAGAGAATAAAGAATGGTTACAGATTTATCTTGTTGGCTGGAGAAAAGAAATTAAATAAAACTAAATGGATGAATCCAAGTCCTCAAGTCTTTGACTGTTTCACAAGACATGCATGTATGAAGAAAGTATAAAAGGGTCCCGCAAATGGGAATCTCACAATTTAATGTCTGGTGCAGAATATTGCAGTCTTTGATTTGATTTGGATTGAAACGTTTTATCATAGATTAAATGTTAAATATTTTTCTATTAAACAGAGAGGAGAATATGCAAGTTGTATATTAATCTTCTGTTATTGGTGGTGAACATAAGCTGGGCATTCACCAAACCCTTACAGATAAGATAGAAGCTGAAATTGTGGTTGGGGTTTGTAAGCTTAGGCAACTATTCTCTGCTATTTGGTTTTATTCCAGAAAGTGAGTTGGAGGAGGGTAGACCTAGAGACAATTATTACACTTACACACACACACACACACACACACACACAAAACCTAACACAAAAACATTGACACATTTCCACTCTAGCGTAGGTCATGGTGAGAAAAAAGCTGCAGCAGCAAGAGCTAACCAGAGGCTGATCTACATGTCCTAGAGCCTCACCTTACAGAAGGTAATGCTGATCATTACTGAAATTTGCTTTGTTGAAGTCATGGCCAGTGGCAAGGTTGAACCATTGGAGGTGATGGTAACCTTATACTTCATCTTCCTCCTCAGAGCCCAGTCCACCTGTTCTCACTTCCATGTTGTGAATGGTGCAGACATGCCCCCCACCAACCACCACCCCCACACACCTACACCTGAAGTATAATCTTAACTTCACACCATTGGTTTTCTCTTGGAACCTCGTCAGACATTGTAGGAACACAAAGAAGACTATGATGAGGAAGACAGAGCACCGTCTCTTAATTTTATACTGTCAACCACTGATTCAGGTACTGATGCTGTGCACCGTGGTGGCACGGTGGCTCAGTGGTTAGCACTGCGGCCTCACAGCACCAGGGTCCCAGGGTTGATTCCAGCCTCTGGCGACTGCCTGTGTGGAGTTTGCACATTCTCGCCGTGTCTGTGTGGGCTTCCTCTGGGTGCTCCAGTTTCCTCCCACAGTCCAAAGATGTGCAGGTTAGGTGAATTGGCAATGCTAAATTGCCCATAGTGTGAGGTGCATTTGTCAGAGGGAAATGGGTCTGGGTGGATTACTCTCCAGAGGGTCAGTGTGGACTTGTTGGGCTGAAGGGCCTGTTTCCACATAGTAGGGAATCTAATCTAATATCTAAGAGTATAAATCAGAGATTCGATCTGCACGTGGAGATAGTGGGCATTTGTGGTCTGCAGCCAGGACAGGAGGAGATTGTAGCATTAGACTAGCCCTCCAAGGTTCTGCTGCTGAGGATACCAGAATGGGCAGCTGACAGAAGAACACTGATGAATATGCACAACATGATGTTTGGTGCATTAGCAAGCCTGTGGTGATTGTTAAAGAGCATGCAGTACTCAGCACAACTTGGCACAGGGCTTGGAGTAGACTCTAGAGCCTGCCCATTTCAGCGTGAAAGTGGTGGCCAACTTCATTCACACACTAGTGGACCCAACAATAATACTGTAAAATGGCAGAGACTAATTACAGCACAAGCAGCTGCTTAGCAAGTCTGAGTGCTGTGGTTGTCATGCAAGGCCATCTTGCCAGCATGCAGACAGACAGCTGCCAAAATGGCTGTAGATCACAATGTGTAATGGTGATGATAGATATAGCATCATATCCTCCATCAGCTTATTAGAGATACTGAGGCAACACCCAGGTGAGTAACAGTGACGATGAAGCATAATCCTAGCAGATCTGCAGAACTGTTTTGGCTGCTTCTCTCCAGTGAGAGAAAATGAAATATAGTTAGCTCACAATGAACAGAGAACCTCACTGACCTCCAGTTGCATAACAGAAAACTGCAAGATGTTACAAATATCTTCAGCTGCAGCCTGGAAAAAGCCAGATGTACAAAAATACATCACCTTCACAGTCATTACACTCACCCCATTGAGGCTGTAGTTGGCTGCAGCAACTACGGATTTCGGTATGGGCATCCTTGCTGAAGTGCAAATGTTGCATATTGTCATTCAGGTCAGCTTGGAGAATTGTTCCATGAATACCCTGAACAGATATGGTCTCCCCACTGACAGCTCTTCTCTCCCTCCTCCTCCTCCTTCCATTTATTACTTTGTGCAATCTCTTTTTATTCTCCCAGCTATGATGTATTCCAAAGGGAATGCCAACTTTTGAACCCATGACTGGAAACAAATGGTTTGCACAGAAGCATTTAGCTAGGCAGCAATCTATCAGAGCCTATCACACCACTCCCTGGAGACTCTTGGACATTGAAACAACAAAAGAAAACATGATTTAGAATACCTAAAAGAAATCAACCAGGAACTAATCTACAAGTAGTAGATGACTCTTTAAATAATACGTGTGTGTCTTCAGCTAATTGCAAGGCAAAAGACTGGAATGTCGAACTCTAAAACCAAACCACTGATGACAAGCCAGCAACTGGATGTGATTAATACCATTGTCAGCCTCTTCTGCAAACTTTCAGCAAACATTCATTACACATACCATACCCTTAACAACATGGTGTTCTGGCTCAAATTAGCCCATTTTGTGGATGCGACTTCATAAGGCTATGACAGTATATATTCGAAAGCCGGCACGAATGAACCCAACCTCACACTCTATTGATATCAATCAAATAGCTAGATAGGAGAAAGTTGATACTGCTAAATCTTAGGTTACTCCTTTCAAATGATGTATACATCAACAGTTTTAAAAATTGATAAATTTACATTGAGTCTTTCTCCTGGTTTAAAGTCAAATACTTAGCAGTTTGGTATTCAGGGACTGTACAAAAAACTTCTCCATTTTATCGAAATTGACAAAATGACATCTGTTAGTTGCTAGGTTACACAATACATGACCAACAACATCAAGACAGTGCAGTCGTTTTGCTGAAATTGTTATTTCTAATATCTCAAGTAACAACAAATGATGTAAGTAAGCATCCTGAACCAGCAAACAACTTTCCTGAATGGACATAAGCATTTTACTATTTTCTAACACGGTCGAAGAAATCCAATATGCAAAACAATGGTATGATAATCCGATATGATCCGATTATTGGAAGTGATTTATTTACTGAGGAAATCACAAGATGTTAGAGGACTGTGCATGGCTCTGCAAGAATCCTTAGTTCAGACACTGACAGCAATTTCTTCAGGCGCATGAAATTGAACACACCCTGAGTGAACACATTCTAATTAAGTAATTGATGGATTGATCCCAAACACACTGATGAAGCAGCATTGACTGCCATACTGCAGCATATGCTGTCATACAGGTCTAAGCTCATTTTAACATTCCTTTTATACTGGACTCAAAAACAATATAGCGTGAGATAATCATTAGCTCCAAAAACATACTGCTTTTAATTGCTGTAAAATTTGGCCATTTACAACAAAAAATGATTCAATTGAAATATTGATTCAATAGCAGAATCCTTCTCTGCAATGTAGTCTATTAATGAGATATCCTTTAAAAGATAGAGGTCTTGTGCTTATATAAAAAATGTACAATGACTCTGTAGCACTGTTCTTGCATAATTCCAATCTTTTCGATTCATAGAATCAGCCTCAAATATTATAAAACTAGAAAAGGGTCTAGATCATACAGTTCATTACAAAATCAGTAAGATAAGTAAAGTATTTCACTCATTAGAGGAATCAGGATATTATTCTTCATGGGGACATTTTTGCATTAACAATGTGATAACATGCATCTAATGTTCATCCACAATTACTGCTCATTTGTAACTGATGTTAATGTTGAAACAAAAATAGGCTAAAGGGGAACAGATGCCAATCTAGTCAGCATTAAATATGAAAAAGTAGAAATGTAGACAAGCAGAGTTCAAAATATAAATAGAATCAGTAAGCACAAATATTCTAAGCATATGAAATAATTGCAATATTTCAAAAATGGTCAAGAGACAGTTGAACAGCATTTTTATCAATTTTTTAAAAATGTCAATAAAGTATCATCAGCATCACTTAAGGTAAGGGACATTAAAAAAAACCTACCAAAGGTTTTCAATTATACTACTAACATGGCAGTGTTAAGGGGTGTTACAGGGTTACAGGGACAGAGCAGGAGAATGGGGTTGAGAAACTTATCAGCCATGATTGAATGGTAGAGCAGACTCAATGGGCTGAATGGCCTAATTTCTGCTCCTGTGTCTTATGGTCTTATGGAGAAAAACAGATTTGATCTATGCTTGGATTATTAGAAAACATTGACATGACTTGGCATTGGTAATTAATGGTTCAGCTTGAGTCACAGAACAGGAGTCAAAATAAAGGAACAGAAAGAAACTTATAACAACATTAGACAGGGTATTTGCAAGTTCTGAAGAAATAGAGTAGATAATCACAGGATCGCCATTTTAAAAAATATTTATACAATAGTACAAATGGGATAGAAATTAGCGGTGCTGTTTTTCGGACAGAGGCCCCAATCTGACCAAACGCCTTATCATGGAGGTGGGCAGCACTTAAATAATCTGGGGTTGCCATTGTTGTTAACCTGTTTGTAACAGGAGTCCAAGTTGGGTGTGGCTGCTAGGTGCCTGAAAGCTTAATAGGAAGCCAAGCACCACTTACTGATGGCATGTGGTGCAGCCAGTCTGTCTCTTTATGACAGTTGCTCTTAATGAGAAAAGAAAGAAAATCACACAAGTTTGTTGTTAAATGCTACCACTACAATTCCAAAGAAGAAAAATAATTTGCCATGAGAGCAGAGATCTATTAGGTTCCTGAATGCAACACTCTGGAGGCCTTAACTTTGAGGTAGGCAGGGGAAGATTTATCATGGTTGGTGGGATTGGGGGGGTGTGAGGGGATGAGCTCAATGCAGACTTTCACATATTTCCAATCAGTCAGATGTGGCAGGTATATCACTCAAATTCCGTACAGCATAATCATTAACATTCTGCCCTCTCTCTTGTAGAACAAGGTCAAAAAACAATAAAAGGGAGCACAGTAAAGTAGATATTTACACCTCCTGAGGCCAAAAGAGGCAATGCTCTTAGAATCAAGTTCATTCTCAAGTTGGCAAGCTATGACTAGTGGGGTACCAATAGAATCAGTGCTTGAGCCAGGCTATACACAACCTATATTGATTGTTTGGACATAGAAAATACCATACTTCCAAACTTATGGATGACAATAAACTGGGTGGGAATGTTGTTGTGAGGATGATGTGAGGAAGTTTCAAACAGACTTGACAGGCTAAACATGGCAGATGAAATAAAATATAAATAGAAGTGTGAAGTTGGTAGGAAACAAACAGAAAGGCAGAATATTTCTTAAATGTTGAGTGGTTGAGACATGAGGACTTTCAAAGGAACCATAATGTCCTTTGAGTTACTAAACATTAGTGGACAATAAGTAATTAGGAAAGCAAATGGTACATAGGCCTCTATTTCAACAGAATTGGAGTAAAGACGTCTTGCTTCAATTGCGTAGAGCACCTTGGTTAAACTGGAATGTTGATTCACTTACCTAAAAGATATATTTGACACAGAGCGAGTGCTGTAGAGATGCACCAAGCTACTTTCTGAGATGGTGCAACTGCTCTATGAGGACAGATTGAAGAGAGTTGGTCTAAGTTTTAAAAAAGAATGAAAAGTGATCTCACTGAAACTTACCAGATTCTCAGAGACTTAGAGTCATAGAGATGTACAGCACGAAACAGACCCTTCAGTCCAACTCATCCATGCTGACCAGATATCCCAACCCAATCTAGTCCTACATGGCCCATATCCCTCCAAACCCTTCCTATTCATATACCCATCCAAATGCCTTTAAATGTCGCAATTGTACTAGCCTCCACCACTTCTTCTGGCAGTTCATTCCATACATGTATCACCCACTGCATGAAAAAGTTGTCCCTTAGGTCTCTTTGATATCTTTACCCTGTCACCCTAAACCTATGCCCTCTAGTTCTGGACTCCCCACCCCAAGGAAAAGATTTTGTCTATTTATCCCATCCATGCCCCTCATTACTTTATAAACCTCTGTAAGGTCACCCCTCAGCCTCCGACGTTCCACAGAAAACAGCCCTAGCCTATTCATCCTCTCCCGATAGCTCAAATCCTCCAACCCTGGCAACGTCCTTGTAAATCTTTTCTGAACCTTTTCAAGTTTCACAACATCCTTCTGATAGGAAGGAGACCAGAACTGCACGCAATATTCCAACAGTGGCCTAACCAATGTCCTGTATAGCCACAACATGACCTCCCAATGCCTGTACTCAATACTCTGACCAATAAAGGAAAGCATACAAAACACTTTCTTCATTATCCTATCTACCTGTGACTCCACTTTCAAGGAGCTATGAACCTGCACTCCAAGGTCTCTTTGATCAGAACTCCCAAGGATCTTACCATTAGGTGTGTAGGTCCTGCCAAGATTTGCTTTTCCAAAATGCAGCACCTCACATTTATCTAAATTAAACTCCATCTGCCACTACTCAGCCTATTGGCCCATCTGATCAAGACCCTGTTGTGATCTGAGGTAGCCTTCTTCGCTGTCCACTACACCTCCAATTTTGGTGTCATCTGCAAACTTACTAACTATACCTCTTATGCTCACATCTAAATCATTTATATAAATGATGAAAAGTAGTGGACCCAGCACAGATCCTTGTGGCACTCCACCGGTCACAGGAGTCCAGTCTGAAAAACAACCCTCCACCACCATTCTGTCTTCTACCTTTTAGCCAGTTCTGTATCCAAATGGCTAGTTCTCCCTGTATTCTTGCTCAAATGTCTTCCATGGGGAAAGTGTAGAAATGTTGCCTAGAATCAGGATACGTAGTTTCTGAACAGGGGACAAGCTATTTAGAACTGAAATAAGGAGCTTTTCACTCAGAAGATAGTGAATCTTTGAAATTCTGTAACAAAGAGCGCTGTAGAGGCTTAGTCATTAAGTCTAGATTAGAGTGATGCTGGAAAAGCACAGCAGTTCAGGCAGCATTCGAGGAGCAATAAAATCGACGTTTCGGGCAAAAGTTTACTGCTCCTCGGATGCTGCCCGAACTGCTGTGCTTTTCCAGCACCACTCTAATCTAGACTCTGGTTTCCAGCATCTGCAGTCATTGTTTTTACCTTTTTGCTTAGTCATTGAGTATAATCAACATGGAGATCAATATATTTCTGAATACTTATAATATAAATAGGTAGTGTAGAAAAATGGAATTAAGGTAAATGATTAGTCACAATGCAGTTGAATAACTACAGTTGAGTGGCTGAATAGCTTACTCTTGCTCCTACATTTCTAAGGAGCAACTGTGACAGAACTCATGGCATTCAGTATAATAAGAAACTGAGAACAGTGAAGATGCATTTCAGCCTTATTCACCTTCTCAACTCCAAGCAGATCCTCATCCTGTTATTGAGGATGATGAGTGAGGCACAGATTTTACAACTATTAATGACTTATTTTCTCCCCAAATCTCTAACTTCAAATTGCTTGCAATCTGTGGAAGTTGACAGAACACTCTATAGAGAAACAAAGAACCACTTCTGGCTTTCCCTGTTCATATGGACATGTACAAGTTGCAGAAGTTGCTTTCAGATTCAGAGCAGTAATCAGGATGAAGACCAGCAATTTCACTGTCATTACGACTAAAATATCTGAACTATTGGAATTGAATAAATTCACAAACAGATCAAAGCAACCCATTTACCACGGAGTGAAGGGTTCTAAACTTGTGTGTCCCATTTAAAAAGAATAAAAAATAAAAGTAGGCAATCTTTTCACTGATGTTATCATACAATTTGTAACAAGGACAACCACTGGGTAATTACAAATAGGTTCAAATGACAATTTGATATCTTTGTGAAAATAAAGAATTGAATAAAAAAACGTGTGTAGATGTGGTTGACCTGCAGAATATCTGCGGACAAGCACCAGTTAAGACAAAAGAATATTAATCCTTAACAATAACTTAACATGAATGTTAGATTTAAATCCTCTCTGCCTCCCCTAACCAACTTCTCATTTTTTACAAGCAAAAACAAAAATAAAAGCTCCAATTATCGAAACATGATGCACTTCCAACAACTACCTGAAAATGGTAATCCATTCAACCAACAAAATGTTGGATTATCAACAATGGTAACAGTCATAATTAAAAGTGTAGATCAATATTACCTCAGGAAAATATATCACCTGTATTGGATCTGTACTTTGGATTTATTATGCATTTACATGAATACAACATGTTTTAACATAAAGAACAATTAGCAGTAAAAAGCCCCATTTCCTTGAAAGTACTCTGTGGAGTCCAGCTGATCTGAATGCCAATTTTTCTTCAATGTAAAATTACACATCACTAATTCAGCATCATCTTGCACATAAATTGATTCAATGTGAAAAACCTACAAATGGAAAACACCTGAATTCTATATTACCAGTATGACCAAAAGTGAATTTGATCCCGAAGGTTTTAAGATAAATTGCTTCAGTATTTCAATCAGACGTGAGTCAAATTAACTTTCAACCTATGCTGCCTTGTAATTTTCAATTTAACCTAAATACCTGTGTCTGCTGTTGGCTGCAGGCATCACAAGAATCTCTCCTTCTATTCTACCCTCCACATCTGCCTGAAGCTGCTGTGCAGATTCAACAAATGAGCATTATTGATCTCTGCTTTGATACAAGCAAAATAAAAAGCAGACATTAACTTCTGCTGTGGCCACAACAATGTTTGGCATGGAGAAGTCATAGACTAAGAATTGTACATGATAAATATTTGTCTTTCATCTTTTCCACATATAATAATCAGCTGTTATATTTTTCCCAGAGAACATAATTACACAACAGCCAATCATTATTGTGGCACTTAGTTTAAATGCGAAAAAAGGTGGGAGGAGGATATAGGTAAGATTTCACCAGTAATCTAAACTAAAACATGGATTTCGACTTGGAATAAATAAAATCTTGAAATAAATAAAATCTTGAAATAAAAATGGGGCAGAATTAAACTGTTATTAGGTGACTTTTAAAAAAAAATAACAGTTACTTGAACAGTTACATCTGATGAATAAGGGAAGACCACTAAAACAATAATGAAAAGATAATGAAAGGTGGTTTTATTCAACTTTCAAGAAGTGTGCCCATTTATGGAACTGGAAGGTACTCACTGTATTTCCCAAACAACCATAGCCATCTCACCTCATTATTGGTTATATACTGCTTAACTGGCACCACTCCACAAGTGTGCAGCAAACAAGGAAGCAAATCTGTGGAAATTACACAATTGATTTGGGATTGAATCCTGCTGGTGTCATTCTGTCATTTAGCCAGCTGAACCCCCAATGCCTACCACCCAGCCAAAATGGTACTAGAAACTGTTGAAAAAACTATACAGATTTGCACTCTATCCTGTGCACTTGCCTAAGTGCCATGTTAAGAATATAAGCCACTACTTGTATAAGCCATTTATATATTTTAGTAAAATCAACTTTATTTTTAAAATGTAAAATACTAATTACACTCGAACAATTAGTTGCAATAATGTGTTAAATTTCCTATTTCAATTTGGAATCTGCTAGCATTTATTGTAATTTATCTAAAAAGCAACATTTTGTAGCACCTTTTCCATTCTCAATATCCCAATGTGGTTTGCAGATAACTATTTTAAATGCAGTTTGTTGTTATACAGGAAAATATGACAACTATTGTACATAAAGCAGGCTGCCAAAAAGTGTAATAAGATAAAGGATTCATTCATTGGTTTGTCACGTTTTGGTTCAGAGGTAAATGTTGACCAGGTGAAAAAATATTTATAAAATAAAACATCTATTTCTTTGTTTCCGTCACATAAGCTGTACCATCAAAAAATGTTTTTTTAAGGGGAGTTGCAAGGTACATCCTGGGGAAGGCAAATCTGTCAGGGAATGAAAGTTACCAACAGTGCACAACATTTCATGGTGAAAATATTCCCCAGAAAAATCCAATTAATCGACCTAATGAGAAAGGGCTTTCTGCTTCCGGTTGCAAAAAACAAGTGTAATTTGACAGATTTGTATATTTGCGTCATTCCACAAATTAACACATTTCCCCTTCAGAGCAGCCTTTCAATAAATAGGGGGGTATTTATTCTCCGGGGTGGGGGCAGATTTATTTTCTGTGTTATACAGTCTCATCTCAATTCTGGCGAAATATCTTTCAAGAATGCCATTCGGGTCACCAGCTGCCACAATTTTTTTTCCCTTGCAGTCTTTTCTTTCCCCCTTCTTTCTTCAATCATATTCATTCCCTGGTCTCACTTTCAGAAGGTACAATGTCAATATTCATTATGAAGCTAACACACTCATCACCCAAATTTTTCTTTTCCCAAAAGGGGATGCTTGATCCCCATTCAATGTCTCTCCAAGAAGCGTAGCTGTTGCTTTTATAGAATCATAGGGTTTTAATGGAATAAATAAAACCTTGAAATAAAAATGATTCTATGTTGAAATCCATCTTTTTGTTTAGATTACTGGTGAAATCTTACCTATATCCTCCTCCCAGCTTTTTTCACATTTAAATTAAGTGCCACAATAATGATTGGCTCTTGTGTAATTACGTTCTCTGAGAAAAATAATAACAGTTGATTATTTATTATATGTGGAAAAGATGAAAGACAAATAGAATCATAGGGTGTCCACAGCACAGAAGATCGTCTGGCTGTTGACATTTGTGCCAGTTCTCTGCACTAGGAGCACAGCTAGTCTCTCCCAGCCATTCTTTCCCTGTGGTACTGTATCTTTTGTCTCTCTCCTCAGACAATTCTCCAACTCCTTTTTGAAAGCCATGATTGAAGCAGATTCAATCATACTCTTAGACAATGCATTACAGTTCTTGCCGCCTCACTGCATAATTAATGCATCCCTCACATCACCAGTGTGTTTGTCAGAACCCTTAAATCAGCGCCCTCTATTCCTTTACTAATTGTTCTACCAATGGATAGAGTTTCTCCTTTTCGACCTTGTCTAGATCTCTCATAATTTGGAGCACCACTATCAAATCTCCTCTAAATGGATAACAGCATGAGCTGCTCAAATTTATCCAGTTAACCCAAGCCACTCATTCAGAGAACAATTCATCCTTCCTAAAATATTGTGCCCAGAATCTGATACAATACTCCAGCTCAGGCTGAAAGTATTTTATTAAGGTTCATCACAACTTCTTTCTTTTATACTTTTTGTCTCCATCGAGAACTATCAGGATCACATTTGCCTTCTTTAGAATTCTATCATATCACCTACAACAATTTGTAAACATGCACCCAGGCCTCTGCTTATTTTCTCTCTTTCATATCACCTCGGCTCATTCTTCCTAATAAAACATATTACTACACACTTTTCTGCATGAATTTGTCAAATGTCCCCTGACTGCCGCAAATCAAATCTCCCTGAAGTTGATAACTATTTCTCAGCTGACAACACAATGTTATTTTGCAAACTTGAAAATCTGCCCAGCACCCATGCCATGTAATTACGTAGATCAAGAGAAGCAATGGTTCTAGTACCAACCTCTGGGGGGCAGCACAACATCTCTTCCTCGAGTCCAGAAACCAACACTGCACCACTACAGTTTCCTGTCACGGTTTATGATGCAGATTAACAGCAACAGCAAAGCTTCAACTCCTGCAGCAGGTGAAGTCACCATGAAGAACTCTCCAACTCAATCTGTGTGCTCACCTGAGATATGGTGACCCTTAGGTTAAACAACCACTAGTGGTCTCTCACTAATGAGGCAACAGTCCTGTGGTCTGGTAAGACTTTGGCCAGGTATGTTTCTTGTCACTCAGAGAACTTCATACCTTCCAGTGGCTCTTTTGGTCCGTGGACCTTGAGTTTGTTGTCAAACCTTCAATGTGGCACTTTATCACAAAGTTATACTGGGTGCTACCCTTATTAGTGTCAGTTTTCAGTCACTGTCCAGCACCACTTACCCTCGAGAAGATTGTTCATCCACCTGCCTCAGTGCAGCCCAGTGTGGAAATGGGCATCACAGGCACTCACCTACCTTCATCTAGGTCACTTCAGTCGGACAGCTTGCTGTCATGACTGGGAAACAGGACCTCCCACCTTTCCTGGATGGTCTGGAGGAGAATCTACAGTAAACTGCTTTCTGTCTTCCTTGGGATCACAAAGACACATTGATGTTCCTGGCTTGCAGTGAGTGAATAGTCATCCAGTCCCCTTTAAAATGATACGAGGGCCATCAACCCCAGAAGGCACTGGTGGCGCAGGATGTCCTAACTGCTTATATCACAAAATTCACTGAATTCTCGTGTATGCTTTTGGCTGGAAAGGTTGTAGCATAATGGTGTTGTCACTGAATTGGTAACCCAAAGACCTAGGTTAATAATCTGGGAAGATGGATTCAAATCCCACCATGCCAGACAGTGAAATTTTAATTAATCAGACATTAAAACTAGTTCTAACAGTAACCATGAATCTATGGTCACATCAGGTTCAGTAATACTTTTTAGGAGATGAAAATCTGGCCCACATGACTCCAGATCCAGGTTTACTCTTAAATGTCCTTTGAAATGGATAAGCATGCCTCCAGTGATACATAACCATTACAAAGTCTGAGAAAAGGAGCGAAACCCAGGCAGACCACTTAAGATAGTATGATTTGTCTGGTTAGCATGTGGGCGGCACAGTGGCTCAGTGGTTAGCACTGCTGCCTCACAGCACCAGGGTCCTGGGTTCAATTCCTGCCTGTCTGTGTGGATTTTGCACATTCTCCCTGTATCTGCGTGGGTTTCCTCCGGGTGCTCCGGTTTCCTCCCACAATCCAAAGATGTGCAGGTCAGGTGAATTGGAAACGCTAAATTGCCCTCAGTGTTAGGTGTGTTAGTCAGGGGTAAATATTGGGGAGGGGAGTGGGTTTCTCTTCGGAGGGGTGGTGTGAACTTGTTGGGCCAAAGGGCCTGTTTCCACACTGTTGAGAATCTAATCGAAAATCAACCAAGACGCAGCAATGCCAATAGAATGCAGCCCTGTCAACTCTGAAAACATTTTTTGCCACAATTGGAGGTGTTCATAGGCTACTCAAGTAACTGCTTGGTATAGTTTCATGAGTATGACTTCCAATGTCTCAGACACTACCATTACCATCCCTGGTCCCACTGGCAGGACTGATACATCAGAGGCTGTGGCATATTGACAGTCAGGAGGGATTTGCCTTTGGTGTCCTCAATGTTGACTTTGAGCCACATAAAGTCACTTGAAATCAGGTCAAACATGAGCAGCAAAACTTTCTACCGAGTACAAAGTACCCTCACCAGCAGCATCACCCACCCAATGAAGTACTCCTCCAATTGAACACTATTTGGGGGGAGCAGTGATGGTGTCAAGGGTACAGAATACACTCTGGATGGAAAATGTCCAAGTCCAACCTAACAGTGTCTCAGGTGTACCACCAGAGTAAGCTGGCATGTTTTGAAAGGACATAGAAGCTTGACTGGGCAGGTAGTATCTGGTAAGAAAAACAAGACGGGGGGAGAGGGAGGGGGAAATAAAAACTTGACCTCAACTACACTAATTTACCTATAGCAGATGCATCTGCCCATGGCAGAATCAGTATGTGTTTAGCAAAGTTCCACATTCACATTGAGGATACTCTCCAACATGTTGCATGGCACAAACATTTGCAGCAAATCATTACAATGCAACAATCTGGCACTATGGGCCATCAACAGCAGAACTGTATTTAACCACAATGCATAACGTTGTGGCCCAGCATATCTCCACTGTACTGTTGTTACCAAGCTAAAAGATCAACCCTGGTTCAAAGAAGAGTTCAGAATGCATACCAACCCAGCGAAGCTACAACACAGGGCTGCTTGCATGCCAAGTAGTGCAAGCAGCATGTGAGAGAGCTAACCAATCCCAGAACCAGATCCAAGTTTTGCAATCCTGTCATGAATGTTGGATAATTAACAACTAACTGGAGGAGAAGACTCCACAAATATCCCCATTCTAAATGAGGAACCCAGCCTATTATAAGGTCCTGCACTGGAAAACTTCTCGCACAAGTAAGAGCCCATGGCATCCAAGGTAATTTGGCAAATTCGATCCACAATTGGCTGAGTGGCAGGAAGCAGAGAGTGACAGGTGAGGGCTGTTTTTCCAAACAGAAGTGTACGTCTAGTGGTTTCCATAGGGGTCAGTGTTGGGTCCTTGCTGTTGGTGATTTATCATAGAATTATAGAACTCCTACATTACAGAAATAAGCCTTTCAGCTCAGTGTCTGCATCAACCCTCCGAAGAGCATCCCACCCAAACCAAGACCACTACCCTTTTCCCTCGTAACCCTACATTTACAATGGCTAATTCACTAAGCCTGCACATCCCTGGACACTATGGAGAAATTTACCATAGCATCCACCTAATCTGCACATCTTTGGACTGTGGGCAGAAACTGAAGCTCCTGGTAGAAACCCACGCAGACATGGGTAGAATTTGCAAACTTTACACAGTCACCCAAGGCTGGAATCCAAACTGGGTCCCTGCCATTGCAAGGCAGCAGTGTTAACCACTGAGCCACTGTGCTGCCCTAAATTATATTATATAAATGAAATGTGTAAGGGTTAATTTATAGTTCACAGGCTGCACAAAAATTAGTACAGTGATAAATAAGTGAGGAGGATAACCCAAGACTACAAGAGGATTCAGCCAAACTGGTCAGATAGGCTAATCTGTGGCAAATGGAATCCAACTCAGATAAATAGGAGATGATGCACTTAGGCAGGACAAAAAGAGGGAAGGGGATACATAATAAATGTTAGCATCCTGGACTCACCAAAATCAGAGGAAAAGGATCAGATGGACCTTGGTCTGTATTTCCACCAGTCCCTTAAAAGGTATCAAAATAGGTGGATTAAGTGTTTAAGAATGTGTATTAACACCACCTATGGTATACTTTGGGCAGCACGGTGGCACAGTGGTTAGCAGAGACCCGGGTTCAATTCCTGCCTCAGGTGACTGACTGTGTGAAGTTTGCACATTCTCCCAGTGTCTGCGTGGTTTGCTCCGGTTTCCTCCCACAGTCCAAAAATGTGCAGGTTAGGTGAATTGGCCATGCTAAATTGCCCGTAGTGTTAGGTGTAGGGGAATGGGTCTGGGTGGGTTGCGCTTCGGCGGAGTGGTGTTGGGCCGAAGGGCCTGTTTCCACACTGTAAGTAATCTAAATCTAAATATTACTTGCCTTATTAGTCATGGAAGAGCTTAATAGCAGGGAGGTTATGCTGGTACTATATAAACATTGGTTAGGTCAAGCTAGAATATAATGTGCACTTCTAGAATCCACATTATAGGAGGGGTGTGTTAGCACAGAGGAGGGTGCAGAAGTGATTTACCAGGATATTGATAGCACTGGACAGTTTAAATTATGAAAAGAGCTTGGAGAGATTGATGGTTGTTTTCCTCAGAACAGCAGTAATTTAGTGGGTACGTGATTAAGATGTACAAAATTATGAGGGGCATGGATAAGGTAGACAGGAAGAAACTATTTGCCTTGATGGAGAAGTCAATGACCAGGGACATAGATTTAAGGTAAAGGACAGGACATTTACAGGAGATGTGAGCAAATAAAGCTTTTCACTCAGAGGCTGGTAGGAATCTGGAACTCACCACCATTTACAGGTGGTAGAGGCAAAACCCTCATAATATTGAAGAAACATTAAGATGTATACTTGTGGTACCAAGGCAAACAAGGTCACAGGCAAAATGCTGAAAAACGGACTTAGAATAGGTAGGTGGTTGTTTGTGACCAGCGTGTACACAATGAGCTGAAAGGCCTTTTCCAGTGCTGTAGATCTGTATGACTCTATGTCAGTACAAAAAGCAAGTCTGAAGAATTTACAAGTATCTTCAGCCAGAAGTGTCAAGTGAATGATAATCTTGGTATCCTCTGAAGATCCCAGCATTACATACGCTAGCCTTGAACTTAAGAATTCAAACGAGATGTTAAAAGTGGTTTAAGGCACTGGATGCTGCAAAGGCTATGGGCTCTGACAACATTCCGGCAAATGGACTGGAGGCTTGCACTCCAGGACTAGTTGTTCCCCCTAAAGAATCTATTCCAGGGCAGATACAATACTGGCATTCACATAGTGATGTAGAATTTGCCCAGATCTGTCCTTAACACAGAACAAATCTGAACCAGCCATTTACCACCATCTCTTTACTCTCAAATCATAAAAATAATGATTGAAGATGCCCTTGAAAATGCTATCAAGTTGCAATTACTCAACAACAACCTACTGATGGATACTCAGTTTCGATCCCTACAGAGTCACTGCAGAAGTTCCTCAGGGTAGTGTCCTTAGCCCAACCATCTTCAACTGTTTCATCAGTTCCATTGTAAGGCCAAGGCAAAGATGTTCACTGATGACTACACAATATTCAACATCATTCATTACTCCTCAAACACTGTGTCCAAATGCAGAAGACCTGGACAACAAATCAGCCTGAGCCTGATAAGTGGCAAATGGCAAGCCATGACCAGCTAACATTCTGACATTTCACAGCATTACCATCACTGAATCCCCAACTATTAAAATCCCGGGGTGACTCCTAAATAGAAGCTGAATTATCAGGTCAAAGGCTGGAAATTTTGCGGCGAGTATTTTACCTCCTGAGCCCTCAAAGCCTGTTCAACATCTAAAACACACTTATCAGGAGTGTGATGGAATATTCCCACTTAGAGTATTGCTGCTCCAATAATATTCAGCAAGCTTCGCACTATCCAGGTCAAAGCAGTATGCTTGATTATCACCCCACTTAACACGTTCATCATTCATTCTCTTCACTGATGTACATAAGACCATAAGACACAGGAGCAGAAATTAGGCCATTCAGCCCATACAGTTTGCTCTGCCATTCAATCATGGCTGATAAGTTTCTCAATCCCATTCTCCCGCTTTCTCCCCGTAACTCTTGATCCCCTTTACAATCAAGAACCTATCTATCTTTGTCTTAAATATACTCAATTACCTGGCCTCCAGTGTTCTGTGGCAGTGAATTCAGTGTGGACCATTGTCAAGATCTAGAGCCAGAAAGTACCAAGGCTCCTTTGACAACACCTTTCAATCATACAATCTCTACCACCCAGAAGTTTAAGGCAAGCAAATAAAAGGAGATACCATCATCTCCAACTCACATACTTGACTTGGAATTTGACTACTGTTTCTTCACTGTTGCTGGGTCAAAATCCTGAAACTCCTTCCCTAACAGTCCTGTGAATGTGCATATACCTCATGGACTGCAGCAGTTCAAGAGGGAAGCTCACCAACATCTTCTCAAAGGCAATCAGAAATGGGCATCAATGTTAACCTAGCCAGCAAAGTCACATCCCATAAATTTATAAATTTTAATATCATAAGCTGACAACCACAATCATGAGAGAAGTTGACTCATTCCCAACCCAAATGATACTCGCTTCCACACTGGATGTCATTGTAAACTCCATGATGAAAGTTATACTCTATATTGCAATAACATACCAGAAATATCCCAGGTACCTAAATATTTATTAATTCTAACTGTCTTATCAGTGAACATTCTAGTTGACCTCTCAATTGGATTGCAAATGAATTTCACAACTGACTTTGGGTCTATAAGGCATAAACAATCAGGGAGAAACATATTTTATTTAAAAAATGCCTTCAACTTGCATAGGGGCAGGTAGTGGAAGGATTGTAGTAACCAAAATGCAGACAAACTTTCATATTACACTTCTGGTCATTGCACTCCAGTTGCTCACTAATTGCATCGTCAATGTAAACATGAGATGAAAAGGAGACCAATAATCACACCAAGTGTTTACATTTTTAGAAAAGCAAACATGATTGAATTCACAAAACTGAATGCAATCCAACTTTCACTCATTACTATAAATCGTGAAGCTGTGCAGTCTGAATTGGTGTTGACTCAACTCAGAGCTGCCTCGGCCAATGCCAAGTCAGAATTACATGGAGCCAGAGCCAACAGAATCTGATACATGGCTGATATCCCAACAGGCCAATCCCAAAAAAAAAAATCAGCCAGTGAATTGTTCCTCCTACCAGCTGCACAGCCCTCCCTCTGTACCACCCATTGGATCACTTGCGTAGTCATGGTCATCTGTTCTTTCCACTCTAGTTGAAACCTTCCAAACTAATGAAAGAAACCTGCTCATGCACTCTGATTTTAGCAATATACAAACAACTGACTTACACAGATAAGCAATTTTGGTTTTAGAAAGATAAAACTTTGAAGAAACTGGAATATAGCAATTTAACCCAAGCAATTCACACCCTCCTTAATTCAGATTAAAGTTATAGGAACACATTTTAGTATAACTCCAGAATGCAAGGATTTTGATTACCTAAAACCTGAGATTACATAAGATCCATAATGATTCCAATTACTATTTAATACAGCTCAACCCAAAATTAAGTGTGCCATTTTGATCTGAAATACCAAATAAACATAAGTTTCCATCAGATATGCAGCAAGTTACTGTGTCACCTTGAAGTCAGAGCCAGATTAGTCTATAGATAGCATAGCTACAGCGAAGATGCACTGGCCTTGATGTTAACAAGGGAGTGGTGAATTGGCGATGCTTGGGGGGGAAGCCCACTAGCACCCCACCATTCTAAGCCCATGCCAACACTCCTCCCTTTGTGGAGAATTCAGCATGAAACATGGATCATTTGGATATCAAGACCCTACTTAACTATTCAAGAAATGTCTTCCTGCCAAAGACTGGCAGGGTTGAAACCAGGGCTAGTGGGTGAGATCTGGAAGTCTTGGTTATTTAATTAGTTAGTACCACTTGCCACGATTTGACTCATGTTTTATATATGTGGGATTCTTCAACTCTCAACCTTAAAATCAATTTGTGGCACTGATAACATCATTGGGCCGTGACATTTGAATGTACAGTAGGCTCCTGCCTGCCTGGAATGGAAGCTTCAGCCACCTTAAATGTCAGTGAAGACAAAATGGTGGGCATACAGGAATATAAGGACCTCTATCTAATAATTCATTGTTGTTTGGTCTTAATAAAAGATAAAAGAAACTAATAATGACAGATGTTCAAAATCCAAAATGATAGAAAATGCTGGAATCACAAAACAGCCTGACCACAGCAATGCGGAGAAACAGATATAACTTTTTGGATTGGTGATCTTTAATCAAAATGGAGAAAAGCAAAAACAGTTATAACTTTCGGGCAAGTGGAAATGGGAATGCAGGGAGCAAATGGAGATCATCTGTAATGGGCTTATGGACAAAGAAAGACTAAACGACCGACCTTAATGTCACAGCGAAACAACGACCTCAGCTCTGCTCATTTCCTTCAAAGAAAAGGCAGTGCTATGGGTACCCCTGTGGGTCCTAACTGTGCTAGCCTTTTTGTTGGAAATGTAGAACAGTGATTCTCAACCATTTTTTGGCCATGGTCCTCCCCAGGAGCTCTTCTCAGGTTCCAGTGCCTCCCTTTCAAACAGGGATAGAACACAAACAGATAGACACGAGGATCTTTGGATGATGAAGTATCACCATAATGTATGTGAGAACCCTTGACGGAATACGTTGATCTGCCGCAGTCTGATTCATGACTGACTCTGAAGTGAGGCTGTGTGGGAGGAGTTTAAGCAATTAATTTACCAAATGTGCCGAATTCAAATGGTGTTGCAAAGATATTATAAATAGGAGGGAAACTATCGACTCCAATGAAGGTTGTTGTTACCAGGGTCCCCATAAACCCTTGGGACTCCCATTTTCTCAGTTTTCAGTCTGTGGCCCCCTTCAAATGCGTCAGGGCCCCTGAGGCCATATGGCCCCCGCTGAGAATGGCTGATGTAGAACATTCCTTATTCCAATCCTATTCTGGCTTTACCCACCACATTGTCACATGATGCCCTTTTAATCTAAACTCATTTTGCCTCTATGCTGTACATATCCCTCTATTCCATGATTCTTATGTCTCTCAAAATGTTTCTCAAACATTGTTTATTTTATCTGCTTTTACCACCTCCTCTGGCAGCACATTCCAGGCACTTACTATCCTCTGTGTAAAAATCTGCCTCTCAAATCTCCTTTAAACTATTCCCCTTTACCTTAAACTGACATCTCTTAGTAATTGATATTCCTACCCTAGTGACTATTCATTCTATCTATGCCTCTTATTATTTTGTAAATTTCTATCAGGTTGCCTGTCACCTTTTGACACTCAAGCGAAAACAAACAAAGTTTGTCCAATCTCTCCTCATAGCTAATACCTTCCAAATGAGGCAACATCCTGTTAAAACATTTCTGTACCCTCTCCAAAGCCTCCACATCCTTCTAGAAGAAGGATAATCAGAGCTATACACAATATTCCAAATGAAGTTGAACTAAAGTTCCATATAGCTGCAACATGACTTGCCAATTTTTATACTGAATACCCCACCTGCTGAAGGCAAGCATGTTGAATGCCTTCTTGACCATCTTATCCATTTGCATTGCCACTTCTGGGGAATTGTGAACCTGCATGCCTCGATCCCTCTGTATGTTGATGCTACTAAAGGCGTTGCCACTTACTGTATATTTCCCTCCTGCACTAGATCTGCCAAAATGCATGACCTCATTTGTCTGGATTAAACTCCATCTAGCATTTTTCCAGCCTACTGACATCCTGCTATATCCTCTGACAATCCTCTTCATTAATCGTAGCTCACCCAATCTCTATCATCCGCAAAGTTCCTAATCCAGTCACCTATGTTCTCCTCCAAATCATTTACAAAATCGCTGCTGAACACCACTCCTCCAGATCTTGAATCTGACAAAACACCCTTCCATCGCGACTCTGTTTTCTACAACTAAGCCAAATCTGTATCCATTTTACCAGCTCACTGAAGATCCCATGTGACTTCACCTTTTGTATTAACCTGCCATGAGGGACCTTGTCAAAGGCCTTGCTAAAGTCCATATGAATGACATCTATCATCCTGCCTTCAATCATCTTTGTTAGTTCCTCAAAAAACTCAATCACGTTTGAGAGACGTGACTTTCCATGCATTATTTCCAAACGTGAGTACATCCTAAAAGGATCTTCTCCAATAATTTCCCGACCATGATATAAGGCTCAATGGCCTGTAATTTCCCAGATTATCCCTGTTGCCCTTCTTAAAATGTAAGAACAACACTGGCTATTTTCCAATCCTCTAGGATCTCTCCTGTGACTAAAGAAGATGCAAAGATTTCATAAAAGGCTCCAGCAATTTCCTCACCTGCGAACCTCAGCTTTCTGACATAAATCCCATCAGGTCCTGGGATTTGTATTTATGTTTTTCAAAGCACCCAGCCCTTCCTCCTTTATTTATATTGACATGGTCTTGAATATCAACCTACCTCTTCCAAGACTCACCGTCCACTACCACCTTCTCCTTTGTGAATGCTGGTGCAATGTGCTCATTAACAACCTCGTCCACTTCTTCTGACTCCATCCTTTGTCCTTGAGTGGACTTCCATTTCCCGAGCTAACCTCTCACTCATTGTATATGTATAAAAGACATTGGGATTTTCCTTAAAATAAGAACATTGGCTTTGGCTTGGGGCAACTAAGCTAATGACATTAGCAGTGTGCCATTCGCTTTAATAGGACTGCAAGACGTCAGCACAATAGAGTCAAAGAGATGTACAGCGTGTGAACAGACCCTTCAGTCCAACTTGTCCATGCCGACCAAATATCTCAAATTAATCTTGTCCCATTTGCCAGCACTAGGGTGATATCCCTTTAAATTCTTCCTATTCATATACCCTTGCAGTTGCCTCTAAAATACTTTACTTGTACCAGTCTCTACCACTTCTTCTGGCAGTTCATTCCAAACACACACAGCAGAGGACTGCAGATAATGGAGATCAGAGTCAAGAGTGTGTTGCTGGGAAAGTATAACAGTCAGGCAGCATCCGAGGTGCAGGAGAATCAGCCTATTTAGCTTCTCCCTATAGTTCAAACCCTCCAACCCTGGCAACACCCTTGTAGATCCTTTCAGAACCCTTTCAAGTTGTACAATATCTTTCCTAAAGCAGGGAGGCCAGAATAGCATGCAATATTTCAATAGTGGCCTCACCAATTTCCTGTACACCTCACATTTATCTGGATTAAACTCCATCTGCCATCCCTTGACCCATTAGCCCATCTGAGCAAGATCCTGTTGTACTCGGAGGTAACCTTCTTCACTATCTACTGCACTACCAATTTTTATGTCATCTGCAAACTTACCAACCATACCTCCTATATACACACCAATCATTTCTATATGAATGACAAAAAGCAGTGGATCCAGCACTGAGCCTTGCGGTCACAGGCCTCCAATCTGAAAAAGCACCATCAGTCTTTTACCTGTATCCAAACGGCTAGTTCTCCCTGTATTCCATGTTATCTAACCTTGTTAACCAACCTACCATGTGGAAGCTCGAAAACCTTACTGAAGTCCATATAGACAACATCCCCCGCTCTTCTTCACAAATCTCAATCCAGTTATTGAGCTATGATTTCCCATGCACAAAGCCATGTTGACTGTCCTTAAATCAGTCCTTGTCTTTTCTTCCACCTTTCCAAATACACACAAATCTTGGCTCTCAGAATCCCCTCCAACAACTCGCCCACCACTAATGTCAGGTTTACCCGTCCATTGTTCCCTGCCTTTTTCTTACCACCTTTCTTAAATAATGGAACCACGTTAGCCAAGCTCCAGTCTGCCAGCATCTCACCTGTGGCTATTGATGATACAAATATTTCAGCAAAGGGCCCAGTTTCCCTGACTTCCCATAAAGTTCTAGGGTATTCCTGATCCAGTCAAAGAAACTTCTCAGAGCCTTTATGATCTCCAAAATTAGCATTACTCTTTATTGAGCAGAGAAGCCTCTGTGGATTTATCACTTCTTTACAAACTGGTAGTACAGAAAACTCAACCTGACTCAAATCAAATGGAAAAAAAAACTAACAGTCAGAAGAAAGACCAAACAGCAGCTGTCCAGCACAGGCAGGTTGGCAGAAGTCTGGGATCCTTCAATTATCCCACCAAAATAAAGCATTCAACTGCTCCCTCCATCAGCATAGAATCTTTCACCTCACTTGGGTTCCTAACCTACAACAGATACAGGGACAAAATCTGCTCAACAAAATGTGAAGCACAGCCAATAGGTCTCTGACATTTGAGAAACTGCTGGCAACCAAGCACCTGCTGATCGACATGCCTGTGTACTTGGCCACTTCATACATGGTGAACTTGCAGAGAGAGGCAAGGGAACATCTCCAGGCATGAGAGAGGGGTACACATCAGACTGGTGTGAAAGGTGGATAAGCCTATCCATCTTCTGTCAACACATAGTGTTTGACTGCCTCCTTGGAAAGATTGGGACACTCCTTGATGGCCATTGCAGTCCAATGGTCAGTGGCTGCCAGATATGCATTCATACCTGCACTCCACACTGTCATCATGAATGCTCAGTATCAAAGGCAAGGTGCCAAGGAGGATGAGGCACCAAGCTCATTTCAGGTGCTGCTTCTCAAGGCAACGTGCCAATCGGCATTCTCTGGAGAACATCTGGCTACATTCAGCTGAATAAAGAGTTGGGTGAAATATGACAAACAGCTCATCTCACCAACATGAGTAGCAGACAACATTCTGTTACGCAGCACTTCACCAGAAGGAAAAGGTATAGACAATATTCATCTTTACCCCTAAGAAGCACCACTATACTTGGTCCCACCCATCCTCCATGAGGACCAAGAACTCAGTTGGCTATTGAAGGTTCATCTCAAGAGACTGGATGGAGAGGGGCAGTGGACACGGATGATTGAATAAAAATGGAAAAATTCAGGGAGCAAATGGAGAAAGGTCTGGTATAAACAAATACTAAAAATAAAATCAATTGGAAGCAGCATTTTACTTCAATAATATGCAGTCTGCCCTTTAAAGTTGAAAACTGGCAGTCTGAGATCATTTGCAGACAGAGAACTTGTACAGTTGGTTCTACTATAACTTGTGTTTCTTCAACACAAATTGGGGCTTTAACCCAATTGAAGAATTTAGACTGTTATTTGCAGAACATGAACTTTCCTTACCTGTATTGGCTATAACGCTATTCCAGCCCCATTAGTTTAAATGGCGCGACTATTGCGCAATTTCCTTATAACGCAAGATTGCACAATAACCGATCATATGAGAACCCAACGATTATATCAGAACTGACTGTAATTGCATTATTATCTCTTGAAGACTGCAATTAGCAATCTGGTGGTAGCGAGGAAGTGGCTGCCAACTGACTCACTACTCTATTTTGTCCAGGCCTCTTGTGCTCTCTCTGTAGCAGTGTCAGTTTCACTGCTGACACAGTGGTGGCTGGCTTCACAACCGAATCTGCTGAACTACACTCCTGCTTCCTCAACCCACTCACCATCCATAATTGGACAGCGATTCCAGAGAGACACTGTTAATTGGATACCTTCCAGAAGATTGGGTAGGCAATCCCATTTATGTGGTGATGAATTAATGACCTGAAAGTAGTCAAGAAAAATACTTTTTAAAATTCAGCCCAATTTACTAATTTGGACCCATGTTACTGGTTTGCATCTTACAAACAAACAATCTTATTCCAGAATTTTTCTGACACACCTTTCACAGCTATTAGATATGCTCAAGAGTAAATCTATATGCTACATAATACACAACAGGTTTATTCCATTTTCGTACTTAAGCCTTTGCATTCCTGGAACAAATCACAAAAAGCTTCACTAATTACATATTTCAGAAATAACATTTAGAAACATTCAAACTTTTTCTGAATTATACATGAATAAAAAGAAAAATATATTTTCTCAATGAGACTCTGCTACATGGCAAAAGACACAGTTCTCTTCTTTTAATGCCATTCACACAAGGTGGGAACGTTAACATTTTGTTTATTAAAAGGCTTGGCATAGCTCCTAAACTTTAGAAATAATTCAGCACGATGCTAAACATACCTAGTTTTTGCCAGTTATGATATTTAAAATTATCAACTATATTGCACTTGCCCTGTAAATCTCACAAAATTAATAAAATCAATGCAAATGTTACAAAATAGACTGTACTTTTGTTAAACAGTTGTAAGTATAGCATTTTAGATGGGCCATTATTAACAGTTATAAAGAATACTGGAATTGCACATAGTTAATGTCAGACTTTAGAACAGATCTGGAGCGATGGCTAAATGGACTGATTAAGCTTCCCATCTTAAGCTACTCAAGTATGTAAAAGACTGCAGCCAATTGAAAGCTACGTGATCCAGGATGAATACAAATCACTAAGTGATCGAGTCCAAGCCTATTTACGCTCTAAATCGGCTTGATGCATGACATAGTTTTACAACTTGGTGAGAGACTCGAGATTCAGATCTCACAGCTTCATAGCATTAACCTAATTTGTTTACACAAGAGCCACACTGTATAACAAATGTTGCATTACTGGAATTCACTTTTAAAACAAACAGAGACTGACAAGAATCTCATCTTGGTTTGGGGCTAATACCACTGCTAAACAGCACAATAAATAATAGAGTTTCTTCATCAAAAACAAGGAGAGTGCTTACACAGACATCATGCACATACTAAAACAGATAACTGTACTCTCTTTCAGCTATTATGCTGCAGCCTACTGGAGGTATACAGTGTTGAGGGTAGCCAACTTTTCGGAGAAATCTACTTAGTTTGGTATAGATTTCTTTATTTTGTCTGATTATAGTAATAGCTAATATTTAATCCATCTTTGTGAAAAAAATAGAGGCGGCACGGTGGCTCAGTGGTTAGCACTGCTGCCTCACAGCGCCAGGGTCCCAGGTTCGATTCCAGCCTCAGATGACTGTCTGTGTGGAGTTTGCACATTCTCCCTGTGTCTCTGTGGGTTTCCTCTGGGTGCTCCGGTTTCCTCCCATAGTCCAAAAATGTGCAGGTTAGGTGAATTGGCCATGCTAAATTGCCCATAGTATTAGGTACATTAGTCAGAGGGAAATGGGTCTGGGTGGGTTACTCTTCGGAGGGTCGGTGTGGACTGGTTGGGCCAAAGGGCCTGTTTCCACATTGTAGGGAATCTAATCATTAATGTTTCAATCAGTGCAAGCAGACAGAAATGGAATGTTTTAGTTATATTGTGAATGCGGTGGTATAACAATGTCAGTGTTTCAAATAAACTCCAATCCAATGCAAAATACAATGAATGACTAGCTGGCATATGGCAAGCTTCCTAGAGCAGTCAAAGCTTTAAATTCCGAAGATATTTCAGGCAAAATGTAGCATTTCCTTTACGTAGGTTGAATAATCAGGGCAGAGACTTTCGTTAACTACCATTTTGCATTTCCGAGATAAAACATATGCTCAGTTAAACATGGCAAGCTGGTTTGTTAATGGGTTGCAAGGCACTTACCCTCTACATTTTACTTCAAGTTTGCTCTCCTGTTGGTACTCACAAAATAAGTTCAAGTCACTTAATTCAAAAAAAACTTCCAAACAGCCAAATTAAGTAGATATGGTAAGGTTCCCAAAATATATACAGGCCTCTTTCCTCGAGCTCTTTCTAAGTGTTTAAGTAGAGGGGTATTAATTGATTGAATATTTAATAATAAAACACACATGGAGAAAGTATAACTGACTGCAGAAACTTCAGCAGAGTTTCAGAACTCAACTGATGGCTGCAATGCATCGTGGTGCATCCACACGTCTAAGAATTATGTTTTTGTTTAATTCACGATTGGAATGTGGGCATTGTTGGCTGGGCCAAAGGTTAGCCAGAAACAAATAGTTGAACTTTGGGCTACCTTCAAAGAGGAAAAAGTTTGAAACAATCAAATATCCCCTGAAATGGGAAAAGGAGGAAAACAAGTCCAGAGGTACCTAGATGGAAAGGGATATTCAAATTAAAATAAAGGAGAAAAAAAAGTGCTCGTAATGGATGTCAGGTCAGAAATATGATGGAGAACCAAGCTAAGTAAAAAAGTCAAAAAGGCAGGTGCAAAAGTAAATGAGAGAAGCAAAGAGGAATTATGATTACAGAGTGACAGTTAACATAAAAGGGGAATCCCAAAGTTTTCTATCGGCACATTTTTTAAAAATGTCATGGGCCGTGGAGGTCAATGCCTGAACATCATTTATTACCCATCCCTAGTTACCCTTGAGAAGATAGTGGTGAGCTGTGGTCTGCTGTAGTCCATGTTGTTAGGGAGAATATTCCAGGAATTTGACCCAGCAACAGTGAAAGAAAGGCAATACATTTCCAAATCCGGGTAGTGAGTGACTTGGAAGGGAACTTGCAGGTGATGGTATCTGTCACCCTTGTTCTTCTAGGTGCAAGTGTTTGTAGGTTTGGAAGGTGCTATCTAAGGCCCTTTCGTGAACTTTGCAAAGCACCTTATAAATAGCACATACTGCTGCGACTGAATGTTGGTGATCGAGGGAGTAGACATTTGTGGATGTGGTGCCAATCAAGGGTGCTGCTTTGTCCTGGATGGTCTCAAGCTTTTTGAATGTTGTTGGAGTAGTAATCATCCAAGTAAGTAGAGAGTATTCCATCACAATCCTGACGTATGCCTTGTACATGGTGGATAGGTTTTAAGTTGTCAGGAAGCAAGTTCCTGACCACAGTATTCAGAGCCTCTGACCAGCTGTTGTAGCCACTGTGTTTAAACGGTGAGTCTAGTTGAGTTTTTGGTCAATAGTGACCCCCAAAATGTTGATCGTGGGGGATTCAATGATAAAACCACCATTGAATATCAAGAAGCTGTTGTTAGCCTGTCTCTTATTGGAGATGGTCTTTGCTTGGCATTTGCGTCACACAAATGTTACTTGCCATTTGTCAGCCAAAGCCTGGATTTTGTCTAGATCTTGTTGCATTTCAACGTGGACTGTTCCTGTATCTGACAAGTCACAAAGTGTGCTGAATATTGTGAAACCAATTGGCAAACATCCCACTACTGACCTTATGATGGAGGGAGGGTTATTGATGAAGCAGCTGAAGATGGTTGGGCTTAGGGCATTATCCTGAGGAACTACTGTGGAGATGGTCTGGAGCTGAGAGGACTAATTTCCAATAACCACAACCATATCCCCGTTTGTCAGGTATGACCACAACCAGCCAAGTGTTTGCCCACTGACTTTCTGAACAGCGTCCCACACAGACTCATCCCCGACCCTATCCCTGTAATGCTGCATTTCACATGGCTAACCAACCTCGCCTGCACATACCTGGACACTATGGGCAATTTAGCATGGCCAATCCAACTAATCTGCACATTTTCAGACGTGGGAGGAAACGGGAGCATCCGGAGGAAACCCACACAGACACAGGGACAAAGTATAAACTCCACACAGACAGTTGCCAGAGGGTGGAATAGAACTGGGTCCCTGGCACTGTGAGGCAGTGGTGCTAACCACTAAGCACCATGCTGGCCAACAGGAAAGGTTCAGAGGGATAATGGGCCAAACGCATGCAAATGAGACTAATTTAGTTCAGGAAACTTGGTCAGCATGGAAAAGTTGGACCAAAGGGTCTGTTTCCACGTGTATGGCCTAAAATTGTGGTGCTTGACTTTTAAAACGATTCTACATTAGAAAAAATTATAAACTTATCATTTTGTAGAAAGGAAACAATATACCCACCTAGGAAAACATTTTCAAGCCTAAGCTTAAACAAATGGATTCAATTCATTAACAAATCACGAGTAAAGTCTATCAGCATGCTGTAGACAACAACATTACAGTGTAAGCCATATCTCAAAAAAAATACAGATGGAATATTCTGAATTAAACATTGCGTTTAATAACAGCTTTGACACTTTTAAGGCTGCAAATATATTTATAGATTAAAACTAATATTCTTATTTATATCTGCTGCATATATCACTTTATTATACCATTATGTTTCTCTAATCATAAAACTGCATGATAAATACCCTTTCATATTACTTATGTCAAAGAATTGCTAGTTTATTGAGGTTAGAAAATCCCAAAGTTATACTGTGAAAAAAAAATGTGATTATCATTAGCAGCTCAAATTGAGCAGCTTTCAAAAATAACGTCTCACTGCAGCCCAATGTCATAAATGAGGCATCTTTTACAAATTGGGGTTAGATTGTCCTAACATTTTGAAAAGCTGTTTATAATTAACTAAGTTGCTTGAGGAAGTTTTCAATAAAATGGATATAGACGTTCTTGTTATTTAGTTTAAAATATTACAATATTTAATAATGCACTGATGTTTTGCAAGTGGATGTCTGAAATCCCAAGGGGTTGCTTGGTGATTTACAGTGATTCAACAGCTGGTCCTAAACAGGTTCAATATAGAAACAAAACAGGATTTAAAAAAACAGACAAAGGATGAAAGATTTCAGAGATATTATTACATACCTCTGCGGCAGATGGGACTTATATCTAGTCCTTCTGGGTCTGAGGTAGGGAGTATTACTGCACCACAAGAGCTCCCCACTTAGCTGTTTGAATCCTTGGTGATGGTTCAGTTGAGCCAAAATTGATATCATCCGGTTTCTGACTTCTGTCAATGGAAACACTGTCTCTACTCCATCCATGTTGTCCATGATTTTAGATATTTTCTAATCAATCTGTTCAGATATGTTCTTACACATCTCTGGAGAAGGTGTGACTTGAAGTCAGACCTCCTGGTCTAGAGATAAGGACACTACAACTGCCATAACTTCATTACCTTACTGCTTGCAATCAGAGTGGCAACAATGAATGAGCACCTTGATTCACATATACACAAGCTTGTTCTACCATGTGACTGTGTTTCTTTAAATGCCAGTGTCTGAGACAGAAACATTGAAGGAACTAATCTGCAAATGTACTGTGCATTTTCCTTTCTTTCTGTTCTTTACATATTCTTTGCCAAACTGAAGCTTTATTGTAGATATGTACACAAAATACTTATTCTCTGGTGTAGCAACACTTGCCCATTTCTATCTTTTCATTTTTATGTTGACTGAAATTGTCAGGAAGCTAAAGTTGACATTGTTCTCTGTAATTTCCTTTACAAGACCCTTTGTAATTCCGCTTTTAAACACCTGCTCAAACACCATCTCTTTGACTAAGCTTTCCACTTAATGTCTCCCTTTACATTCAGGAACACTTTATCTATCACTGTTTGTAAAGTGCTTTAATATTTCTTCTTACATTAAAAATGTTATAGATGCAACATCTTGCTCCAATGATATGAATTGCAGTTAGTTTTCTTAACTTATTATTTAAAATTTACTGAGGTCAAACCATTTTGAAACTTTCTGATATTGAATTCCCTCTACATCTGCTGTACAAGTTATGTATTTTCTGCACCTCAGTTAAAGGAATTAATTCTGCAAAATGATAATGCTGATAATCACATTAGAAAGTAGGACATATCACAATGGTTATGTGAGCAATTTTTCAAATGTTAAAGCATTTTTGTTTTTTTCTATTACCATGTCTACAACTAAAAATCCTTGCTTTTTTTGTCCCAAAAGGTTGTGACTAAGTGCTTTATAAAGGCTGGTGTTACCAGACTTTTGAAAACAACTGCAGTCATATGACAAAGATTATATTGTACTTGAGAGAAAATATAGAAATGAAACAAACTCTAAAACATATGAAAAAGAGACACGGAAAATAAGAGAGAGGATTTCAAAAACACAATTAAAACAAAAAAATCTGGAAGATGCGTAAAAAAATCAAGAAGCTTGTTAACTCAAGAGTTAAAGGTTAAATTAACAAGATTAGATTAGATTGCATTACAGCATGGAAACAGGCCCTTCGGCCTAACAAGTCCACACCGACCCGCCGAAGCGCAACCCACCCATACCCCTACATTTACCCCTTACCTAACACTACGGGCAATTTAGCATGGCCAATTCATCTGACCTGCACATCTTTTGGACTGTGGGAGGAAACCGGAGCACCCGGAGGAAACCCACGCAGACACGGGGAGAACGTGCAAACTCCACACAGTCAGTCGCCTGAGGCGAGAATTGAACCCGGGTCTCAGGCGCTGTGAGGCAGCAGTGCTAACCACTGTGCCACCGTGCCGCTCATTAACAATTTTTCACATTTCAAATAAAATGTTATTTTGTTTCCTTTCTTCCTTAAAGCCTAACTGGTGAGGTACTACAAGTCTTAAACCATTTTAAAAGCATTTATGTTTCCCACATCAACATCAAAACACAGATTTCAAAGGTTGATTACTCAATATGTTAAAGTATTTCTGTTATAAATAAATCCAGGCACTTCCTATCCTGCTATGCTTTATTTATATCATGAATGATAAACTAAGTAATTGTGATTTGTATGTAGCCCCTTAAGATTCTCTATGTTATTCGGTTGTACGAGGTGAAGTACTTCAGAAAGATATGGGAACATGTGAAATGATACCACTTCAAGAAATTCCTTACCACAATATAGATGTTCTGTTGTGATGTTTTGGGGAGAAAGAAAAGAAAGAAAGAAGATAGATAATTTAACCACATACTAATCATATTTTGAGGTACTGACATATAATAAAACTGGCTGACTTTAGATTATTCTTTCTATACATTGTATACAAAGCAAGCCTGGTAGGAAGTTCCAGTTGATACAATGTCATGCGCACCACCAACAGAACCTAGTATGAGGTCTGGAGAAAAAACGGCAAACAAAAAGTTGCCTTCTAATCGAATAGTTAGTAAAGCACAGATGTCAAACTGCTAATAACCAGAAGAAACAAGCTGATAATGGCTTAACGTGAAAAGGCTGGAGAGTAAGGCAACCATACAAGCATATATCAAAGATGCCTCAGATGAATAGCTCTCTTTCATGCATGCCTTCCCACACATCACATTATTCTTGCCACAGCTACTCAGACCTGTGTCAACTCCGATGTTTGATATCCTTTTATGTAACTCATGATACAAAATTAATAGTCTACAGCTCCAAAATAGTAACAATTTCAATAAATTTCCCTAAAGCTTTGTAGTTCTTTGATCCAAAAGACAAACAATGCTCAGGACTAATGAGTGCCTGTATCAGAGAAATTTGAAATTCTTTCTTGGCTTGCCATGGCAAGTTCCCATCAAAAACTAGCAAACTTCCATTAGGTTAATTGTTATATTCTGACTTTAATATTATGTAATATCGTAATTAATTTTCAAATAGGGAGATTCAGGTTATAATTGCTATTGCCCTTCTGACTAGACTCAAAAGAGGTGATTTTCTAAAACATGCATCCTTGACATGGAACCTCACCCTCCAGAAAATCTAAGGCAATCAACTATTCTCTGGCATAACAGAGTTTAAAAAACCATTGGCACGAGCCACTGACTTCCAAGTTGCAGACAGTAACCTCCAATTTGCCAGCATGCACAAGGCTACTAAACTGACTAGTAAGGGGTGGGGTTCAGTTGAATGAAAAATTCTGGGGAAAAAATTGGAAGGGGAGGAGCTTTCAACAAATGTTACTAAAGCTTCCACAACAAGTAATACGACAGAGAATATGGAACGAGTTAGGAATCTAACTTCAGAAACAGCAGTTAAGGAGACAACTATAAGAAGGGGGGCAGTTAACATAGAACTGAGGGTGTTGGGTTTAAATGCAAGTATACAAAGCAAGGTATATGAGTTAGCTGTGCAGACTGAAATTGGCAGTTATGTTATTGTGGGTATCACAAAGACGTAATTGCAAGGGGATCTGGGTTAGGAACTAAGTATCCAAGGGTAAACATCCTATCAAAAAAAAAAGGCAGGTGTGCAGAGAGGACTGCCTAGTTAGTAAGAAGTGAAATTTATATCTCTTTTTACTATCAATTTGAATCAAAAGGTGTAGAATCTGTGTGGGTTGTGTTGAGGAACCACAAAAGGGAAATAAAAACCCTGATGGGAGTTGTGTTCCAGTCTCCTAGCAGTATCAGGAGGTGGGAAAGAAAATATACCAGGGGATTTAAAAAGTCATGTAAGAAAAGCACTATTACAAAAACCATGAGGGACTTCATTAAACAGATTGGAGCAGATTTTAAGGAAAGAATATTCGTCGAATGACTCAGATTTTTTTTGGAGCGGCTTGTGGTCGAGCCCACTAAAGAACAGGCAATTCTGGATTTGGTAATGAGGCAGACTTGATTACAGAGCTTAAGGTGAACAAACCGCTAGAGAGCAGTGACCATAACATGATAGATTTCACACTGCAGTTTGAGATAGAGAAGCCGGAATCAGATATAGCAATATTAAAATTGAGTAAAGGTAACAAGAAAGACATGGGGAGGAGCTGGCCAGAGTTGGTTGGAAAGGATGCCTAGGGAAGAAGGTAGAGCAGCAATGGCAGGAGTTTCTGGGATTAATTTGGTACATACAGCAGAATTCTCCCCAAGGAAGAAGAAACAGAATAAGGGGAGCATGAGGCAACCATGGCTGACAAGGGAAGTCAGGGACAGCATAAAAGCAACAGAAAAAGCATGTGGTGAACATTAGCAGAGGATAACTAAAAAAGCAACAATTGGGAAAAGATGAAAAAAAAACGTAAACTAGCTAATATGAAAGAAGATTGCAATTTTTTAAAATTATATTTAAAGAGAGAAGAATGGACACTGGACTGCTAAAAAACTAGTAATGGGAAACAAAAAAATGGCAGACAAACTGAATAGGTACTTTCCATCAGTTTACACAATGGAAGAAACCAGCAGCATGGGGCATGGTGCATTGGCATCAGTTTTGGAACCGGGGGGATCTGTACTGTTGGGACGGTCTCCACCTGAACCGATCTGGTACCAATGTTCTAGCGAAGAGGATAAATAGGGTGGTCAGTAGGACAGAACCTAACATTAGTAGAAGGATTGACTTTCGGAACCACGAGGTCATGTTACAGCTGTACAAAGCTCTGGTGTGGCTATACTTGGAGTATTGCATACAGTTTTCGTCACCGCATTATAGGAAGGATATGGAAGCTTTACAAAGGGTTCAGAGGAGATTTACCAGAATGGTCTGGAGGGAAGGTCTTATGAGGAAAGTCTGAGGGATTTGAGGCTGTTTTTGTTAAAGAGAAGAATGTTGAGAGGTGACTTAATAGAGACTTACAACATAATTAGAGGATTAGATAGAGTGGATAGTGAGAGCCTTTTTCCTTGGATGGTGATGGCTAGCATAAAGGGGCATAGCTTTAATTTGAGGGGTGATAGATATAGGACAGATTAGATTAGATTAGAATACTTAGTGTGGAAACAGGCCCTTCGGCCCAACGAGTCCACACCGACCCTCCGAAGAGCAACCCACTCAGACCCATTCCCCTACATTTATCCCATCACCTAACATGGGCAATTTAGCATGGCCAATTCACCTAACCTGCACATTTTTTGGACTGTGGGAGGAAACCAGAGCACCCGGCGGAAACCCACGCAGACATGGGGAGAATGTACAAACTCCCCACAGACAGTTGCCTGAGGCGGGAATTGAACCCAGGTCTCTGGCGCTGTGAGGCAGCAGTGCTAACCACTGTGCCACCGTGCCGCCCACAAAAAGCGGCTCAGGCTCCATCAAGCCAGAATTGAACTGGCGACCTAAGGAGGCTGTTTCTTTACTCAGTGTAGTAGGGGTGTGGAATGCACTGCCTGTAATGTTAGTATACTCGCCAACGTTAAGGGCATTTAAATGGTCATTGGATAAACATATGGACAAAAATGGAATAGGCTTCACATTGGTTCCACAGATCGGTGCAACTTTGAGGACTGAAGGGCCTGTACTGTACTGTAATTTTCTATGTCTCTGTTTTTCTATGAGGGGAAATAGCCTCTCAGCATTTACCCTATCAAGCTGCTTACGAATCCTATATATTTTAACAAGGTCACCTTACATTCTTCTAAACTCCAGTGATTAGGGTCCCGATCTGTTTAACCTTTGCTCTTAAGACATGTCTTCCATTGAGCCATAAGACTGAGACAAAATTAGGCCATTTAGCCCATCAAGTCTACTCCACCATTTGATCATGTTTCTCAATGCTGTTTCTTCTGCCATTCCCCATAACCCTGATCCCTTTACCAAACATGAATCTATTGATCTCTGTCTTAAATATACTCAATGAGTTAGCCTGCGCAGCCCTGAGTGCCCATCAGTTCCACATGTTAACCACCTTCTGGCTAAAGACATTCCTACTCTTCAGTTCTAAAGGCTTGTTCCTTTACTCTGAGGCTTTGCCCACATGTCCTAGTGTCATCTCCTCATGGAAACTTCTCCATGTCTAGTCTGTCCAGACCTCTCAGTATTTTGCAAGTTTCAATCAGATTTCCCCTCATCTTTATATACTCCATTGAGTCAAGACCTAAAGTCCTCAACTACTCCTTGTTTGACAAGCCCTTCATCCCCAGGATGATTCTTGTAAACCTCCCTCTTGATCCCATCCAATGCCAGCACATCCTTCCTTAGATATGAGGCCTAAAATTGCTCTTACTATTCCAAATGTATTCTGACCAGAGCCTTATACAGCCTCAGGAGAAGAACACCCCTACTTTTGTATTACAGCCCTCGTGAAATAAATGCTAAACATTTGCCTTCTAACTGCCAAATGAACCTGCATGTTAACCTTATGAGAATCCTGAACTAGGAATTTCAAGTCCCTTTGTGTTTCAGATTTCCTAAACCTTTTCTCTTTTTAAAAAATAGTCTATGCTTCTTTTCATCCTACCAAAGTGCATAACCTTATACTTTAGCACATTGCATTCCATCTGCCACTTCTTTGCCCAGTCCCCGAGTCTGTACAAGTCTTTCCATGGCTTCCCTGCTTCCTCACCACCACCACTAACATGTGTTATCTGCAAACTTAGCAACAATGCCCTTAATTCCTTCTTCCATATTGTGAATGTGGAACGTGAATAGTTGTGGTCCCAACACAGACTCCTACAGAACTCCATTATCAGCTACCATCCTGTAAAATAAAACCCTTTAGCTCTACTCTCTGCCTTCTGCCAGTCAGCCAACCTTCTTTCCATTACAGTTCCTTGTCCCTAACACCATGGGTCTCTTAAGTTATTTAACAACCTACTGTGCAACACTTTGCCAAAAACTTTCTGGAAATCCACGTTGATCATGAACACTGGATCTCTTTTTTCTAACTTGCTCACTACTTCCTCAAAGAATTGTAACAGATTGTCAGCCATGACCTCCTCTTAACAGACTGAGCCCTAATTTACTTTCCAATTACTGTGCAATCTCATCCTTCATAATGGACTCTAAAATCTTACCAGTGGCTGACTGGCCTACAGTCTTCTGCCTCCCTCTCTTCTTAGATAAAAAAATTGCAGATGCTGGAATCCAGAGTTTTCGGGCAGGAGGCTGGAAGGACACAGCAAGCCAGGCAGCATCAGGAGGTGTAGAAGTTGACATTTCAGGTGCAACCCTTCTTCAGGACTGGGGGTGGGTGTGGAGGGAGCTGCAGATAAAGGGGAAGGCAGGCAGGGTGGTGAAGTGAGGATGTGTGAAGACAAATAGAGGGTATGACCTGGTTGGGTCAGTGGGAGGAATGGATCCGGTTGGCAGCAGGGAGCAGTGGAAGAGATGGGAGGAGTTGGGAAGGAAGTTGGGGAATGGAGATGAATGTTATTTGAAATTGGAGAACTCAATGTTTAGTTCTCCAGGCTGTAGGGTACCCAGAAGGAAGAAAAGGTGTTCGTCCAATAGGTACTGTGGTTTGTTTTGACAGTGAAGGAGGCCCGGGATGGTCATGTTCGAAAGGGAGCAAGTCGGGGAATTGAAATGAGCAGGGTCTGGAAGATCCAGTTGGCCCCTGTGGACGTGGCTGCGATGCTCAGTGAGCTTTTCCCTAAGTTTACGTTCGGTTTCCCTGATGTAGAGAAGACCACATCGGGAGCACCTTGTGCAATTAACTAGGATGGAAGAGAGAGACCACTACTTTGATGAGGAGACCTTCCACTCGCGAGCATCCCAGATATATTTTGAGCAATGTGCTTTTCCTCCCTCCATCATCCAGATAGCCCTTTGCTGCACCACCTCCATTCTCTGGTTCACTGCTCTAAACCACCCCCATGCAATAAGGACAGAGACCCCTTGTCCTCATCTACTACCCCACTAGTATCCACATCCAACGCATCATCCTCAAACTCTTCCGTCAACTTCAAATAGACCACACCACCAAGAACATCCTCCCCTCCTCACCCCTCTCAGTCTTCCACGCGGACTGTTCCCTCTGACAGTCTTTGGTTCACCCCCATCGGCCCCCTACCACGGAACCCCCAAGTACCTTCCCCTGCAACCAGAAAAAATGTAAAACCTGCCAGTACACCAGTCCCCTCACCTCCATCCAGGGCCCCAAGCAGTCCTTCCAGGTGAGACAGAGGTTCACCTGCCTCTCTTCCGTCCTATTTTATTGCATCAGGTGCTTCCGATGTGGTCTTCTCTACATTGGGGAAACTGAACGCAAACTTAGGGGATGGCTCACCAAGCATTGTAGCTGAGTCTGCAGAGGCCAACCCGACCTCTCAGTCACCACCCATTTCAATTCCCCTTCCTACTCCCTCTCCGACATGACCATCCTTGGCCTCCTCCATTGCCAAAACAAACCACAGCGCCTCTTGGAGGAACAATACCTTATCTTCTGCCTGGGCACCCTGCAGCCCGGAGGACTCAACATTGAGTTCTCCAATTTCAAATAACCTCCCACCCCATCCCCTGACTCCCTCCCTACCACTTCCACTGCTCCCTGTCACCAACTGGATCCATTCCTCCCATTGACCCAACCAGGTTGTACCCTCTGTTTGTCTTCACCTATCCTCACTTCACCACATTGCTCCCGCCACCCCCTTTATCTGCAGCTCCCCCTGCACCCACCTCCAGTCCTGAGGAATGGTTACACCTGGAATGTCGACTTACACACTACCTGATGCTGCCTGGCTTGCTGTGTTCTTTCTGCCTCCCTCTCTTAAATAGAGTATTACATTAACCATTTTCAAGTCCTCTGGCAGTCTCCTTGATTCCAGTAATTCCTGAAAGATCGTGACCAATGTCTTTACAATCTCCTCAGTTATCTACTTCAGAACTGTGGGGTGTAATCTATTCAGTCCAGGTGATTTATCCATCTTCAGACTTTTTAGCTTCCCTAGCACCTTCTCCTTAGTAATGGCCAGTACGCTCATATCCTCCTCTAAATCTCTCTCAGTTTTGGTATGCTAAGACCATAAGACATAGGAGTGGAAGTAAGGTCGACCTTACTTCCACTCCTATGTCTTATGGTCTTAGCATACCAAAACTGAGAGAGATTTAGAGGAGGATATGAGCGTACTGGCCATTACTAAGGAGAAGGTGCTAGGGAAGCTAAAAAGTCTGAAGATGGATAAATCACCTGGACTGAATAGATTACACCCCACAGTTCTGAAGTAGATAACTGAGGAGATTGTAAAGACATTGGTCACGATCTTTCAGGAATTACTGGAATCAAGGAGACTGCCAGAGGACTTGAAAATGGTTAATGTAATACTCTATTTAAGAGAGGGAGGCAGAAAGAACACAGCAAGCCAGGCAGCATCAGGTAGTGTGTAAGTCGACATTCCAGGTGTAACCCTTCCTCAGGACTGGAGGTGGGTGCAGGGGGAGCTGCAGATAAAGGGGGTGGCGGGAGCAATGTGGTGAAGTGAGGATAGGTGAAGACAAACAGAGGGTACAACCTGGTTGGGTCAATGGGAGGAATGGATCCAGTTGGTGACAGGGAGCAGTGGAAGTGGTAGGGAGGGAGTCAGGGGATGGGGTGGGAGGTTATTTGAAATTGGAGAACTCAATGTTGAGTCCTCCGGGCTGCAGGGTGCCCAGGCAGAAGATAAGGTATTGTTCCTCCAAGAGGCGCTGTGGTTTGTTTTGGCAATGGAGGAGGCCAAGGATGGTCATGTCGGAGAGGGAGTAGGAAGGGGAATTGAAATGGGTGGTGACTGAGAGGTCGGGTTGGCCTCTGCAGACTCAGCTACAATGCTTGGTGAGCCATCCCCTAAGTTTGCGTTCAGTTTCCCCAATGTAGAGAAGACCACATCGGAAGCACCTGATGCAATAAAATAGGACGGAAGAGAGGCAGGTGAACCTCTGTCTCACCTGGAAGGACTGCTTGGGGCCCTGGATGGAGGTGAGGGGACTGGTGTACTGGCAGGTTTTACATTTTTTCTGGTTGCAGGGGAAGGTACTTGGGGGTTCCGTGGTGGGGGGCCGATGGGGGTGAACCAAAGACTGTCAGAGGGAACAGTCCGCGTGGAAGACTGAGAGGGGTGAGGAGGGGAGGATGTTCTTGGTGGTGTGGTCTATTTGAAGTTGACGGAAGAGTTTGAGGATGATGCGTTGGATGTGGATACTAGTGGGGTAGTAGATGAGGACAAGGGGTCTCTGTCCTTATTGCATGGGGGTGGTTTAGAGCAGTGAACCAGAGAATGGAGGTGGTGCAGCAAAGGGCTATCTGGATGATGGAGGGAGGAAAAGCACATTGCTCAAAATATATCTGGGATGCTCGCGAGTGGAAGGTCTCCTCATCAAAGTAGTGGTCTCTCTCTTCCATCCTAGTTAATTGCACAAGGTGCTCCCGATGTGGTCTTCTCTACATCAGGGAAACCGAACGTAAACTTAGGGAAAAGCTCACTGAGCATCGCAGCCACGTCCACAGGGGCCAACTGGATCTTCCAGACCCTGCTCATTTCAATTCCCCGACTTGCTCCCTTTCGAACATGACCATCCCGGGCCTCCTTCACTGTCAAAACAAACCACAGTACCTATTGGACGAACACCTTTTCTTCCTTCTGGGTACCCTACAGCCTGGAGAACTAAACATTGAGTTCTCCAATTTCAAATAACATTCATCTCCATTCCCCAACTTCCTTCCCAACTCCTCCCATCTCTTCCACTGCTCCCTGCTGCCAACCGGATCCATTCCTCCCACTGACCCAACCAGGTCATACCCTCTATTTGTCTTCACACATCCTCACTTCACCACCCTGCCTGCCTTCCCCTTTATCTGCAGCTCCCTCCACACCCACCCCCAGTCCTGAAGAAGGGTTGCACCTGAAATGTCAACTTCTACACCTCCTGATGCTGCCTGGCTTGCTGTGTCCTTCCAGCCTCCTGCCCGAAAACTCTGGATTCCAGCATCTGCAATTTTTTTATCTAAGAAGAGAGGGAGGCAGAAGACTGTAGGCCAGTCAGCCACTGGTAAGATTTTAGAGTCCATTATGAAGGATGAGATTGCACAGTAATTGGAAAGTAAATTAGGGCTCAGTCTGTTAAGAGGAGGTCATGGCTGACAATCTGTTACAATTCTTTGAGGAAGTAGTGAGCAAGTTAGAAAAAAGAGATCCAGTGTTCATGATCAACGTGGATTTCCAGAAAGTTTTTGGCAAAGTGTTGCACAGTAGGTTGTTAAATAACTTAAGAGACCCATGGTGTTAGGGACAAGGAACTGTAATGGAAAGAAGGTTGGCTGACTGGCAGAAGGCAGAGAGTAGAGCTAAAGGGTTTTATTTTACAGGATGGTAGCTGATAATGGAGTTCTGTAGGAGTCTGTGTTGGGACCACAACTATTCACGTTCCACATTCACAATATGGAAGAAGGAATTAAGGGCATTGTTGCTAAGTTTGCAGATAACACATGTTAGTGGTGGTGGTGAGGAAGCAGGGAAGCCATGGAAAGACTTGTACAGACTCGGGGACTGGGCAAAGAAGTGGCAGATGGAATGCAATGTGCTAAAGTATAAGGTTATGCACTTTGGTAGGATGAAAAGAAGCATAGACTATTTTTTAAAAAGAGAAAAGGTTTAGGAAATCTGAAACACAAAGGGACTTGAAATTCCTAGTTCAGGATTCTCATAAGGTTAACATGCAGGTTCATTTGGCAGTTAGAAGGCAAATGTTTAGCATTTATTTCACGAGGGCTGTAATACAAAAGTAGGGGTGTTCTTCTCCTGAGGCTGTATAAGGCTCTGGTCAGAATACATTTGGAATAGTAAGAGCAATTTTAGGCCTCATATCTAAGGAAGGATGTGCTGGCATTGGATGGGATCAAGAGGGAGGTTTACAAGAATCATCCTGGGGATGAAGGGCTTGTCAAACAAGGAGTAGTTGAGGACTTTAGGTCTTGACTCAATGGAGTATATAAAGATGAGGGGAAATCTGATTGAAACTTGCAAAATACTGAGAGGTCTGGACAGACTAGACATGGAGAAGTTTCCATGAGGAGATGACACTAGGACATGTGGGCAAAGCCTCAGAGTAAAGGAACAAGCCTTTAGAACTGAAGAGTAGGAATGTCTTTAGCCAGAAGGTGGTTAACATGTGGAACTGATGGGCACTCAGGGCTGCGCAGGCTAACTCATTGAGTATATTTAAGACAGAGATCAATAGATTCATGTTTGGTAAAGGGATCAGGGTTATGGGGAATGGCAGAAGAAACAGCATTGAGAAACATGATCAAATGGTGGAGTAGACTTGATGGGCTAAATGGCCTAATTTTGTCTCAGTCTTATGGCTCAATGGAAGACATGTCTTAAGAGCAAAGGTTAAACAGATCGGGACCCTAATCACTGGAGTTTAGAAGAATGTAAGGTGACCTTGTTAAAATATATAGGATTCGTAAGCAGCTTGATAGGGTAAATGCTGAGAGGCTATTTCCCCTCATAGAAAAACAGAGACATAGAAAATTACAGTACAGTACAGGCCCTTCAGTCCTCAAAGTTGCACCGATCTGTGGAACCAATGTGAAGCCTATTCCATTTTTGTCCATATGTTTATCCAATGACCATTTAAATGCCCTTAACGTTGGCGAGTATACTAACATTACAGGCAGTGCATTCCACACCCCTACTACACTGAGTAAAGAAACAGCCTCCTTAGGTCGCCAGTTCAATTCTGGCTTGATGGAGCCTGAGCCGCTTTTTGTGGGCGGCACGGTGGCACAGTGGTTAGCACTGCTGCCTCACAGCGCCAGAGACCTGGGTTCAATTCCCGCCTCAGGCAACTGTCTGTGGGGAGTTTGTACATTCTCCCCATGTCTGCGTGGGTTTCCGCCGGGTGCTCTGGTTTCCTCCCACAGTCCAAAAAATGTGCAGGTTAGGTGAATTGGCCATGCTAAATTGCCCATGTTAGGTGATGGGATAAATGTAGGGGAATGGGTCTGAGTGGGTTGCTCTTCGGAGGGTCGGTGTGGACTCGTTGGGCCGAAGGGCCTGTTTCCACACTAAGTATTCTAATCTAATCTAATCTGTCCTATATCTATCACCCCTCAAATTAAAGCTATGCCCCTTTATGCTAGCCATCACCATCCAAGGAAAAAGGCTCTCACTATCCACTCTATCTAATCCTCTAATTATGTTGTAAGTCTCTATTAAGTCACCTCTCAACATTCTTCTCTTTAACAAAAACAGCCTCAAATCCCTCAGACTTTCCTCATAAGACCTTCCCTCCAGACCATTCTGGTAAATCTCCTCTGAACCCTTTGTAAAGCTTCCATATCCTTCCTATAATGCGGTGACGAAAACTGTATGCAATACTCCAAGTATAGCCACACCAGAGCTTTGTACAGCTGTAACATGACCTCGTGGTTCCGAAAGTCAATCCTTCTACTAATGTTAGGTTCTTTTCCTGAGCTGTCACACATGAGATGCAATTTGTGCACACCCCACTTCTGCAAAAGTTAAAATTTATTAAAACCTATAATAACTCAATGACCCCCACTGACTCTCTTCGCAGACGTGAAAGGTTGAGTCAAAGAGACCCCGAACAAAGAAAACACATCCACTTTATACAGGTCAGATGGTAATGCTCACAGGTACTCTGGCCACTCCCCCAGTCACATGCCACTCAAGACAACCCCTAGTCACTCCCTCAAAGTCACGTTACCCCAGGTACAATGGTAGGATGAGGTCATTCTCTGTGATAATGCCCCTAATCCTGGGGCATCATTATGCAGACGATTTCCTGACTCAATGATTCCCCAAGACAATGTAGGTGTGATATGCCTAGTTTCGGGGAACGACTATGAAAGCATTTCTGAATGGAAGGCACTGAATGATAGCTTAATTTGATAATAGTAGGGGAGTAGTAGCAAATGACGGTCTAAATGGAGTGGGAGTTATCCGCATGCCTGTATGAATGTTGTCCCCACCCACTTCCAGAATGTGGAGTCAGTGCAGTTTAACCCTTTAATATTACACTAATGTCCAGAGAGAGAGATCCATTTAATCTTTTAACATTACACTAAATTACACTGTATGCCTTCTTAAAAACCCTATCAACTTGGGTGGCAACTTTCAGGGATCAATGTACACCATCTCTTTGCTCATCTACACTACCAAGAATCTTGTCGTTAGCCCAGAAATCTTTATTCCTGTTGCTCCTTCCAAAGTGCACCACCTAACACTTTTCCACATTAAACTCCATTTGCCACCTCTCAGCCCAGCTCTGCAGCTTATCCATGTCCTTCTGTAAGCTGCAACATCCTTCCGTACTATCCACGACTCCACCGACCTTAGTGTCATCCACAAATTTTCGAACCCATCCTTCTACACCCTCATCTAGGTATTTTGTAAATATGACAAACAGCAGTGGACTCAGAACAGATCCTGGTTGTACACCACTAGTAACTCAACTCCATGATGAACATTTCCCATCAATCACCACTTTGTCTTCTTTCAGCTAGCCAATTTCTGATCCAAACTGCTAAATCACCCTCAATCCCATGCTTCCGTATTTTCTGCAATAACCTCATCAAATGCCTTACTCAAATCCATATACACCACATCAAACTGTTTGGTCACCATCTCAAAAGGACTCAATAAGGTTTGTGAGGCATGAACTACATTTCACAAAACTGTGCTGACTATCCCTAATCAACTTATTTCTCTCTAGATGATTATAAATCCTCTCTTATAACTTTTTCCAACACTTTACCCACAACCAAAGGAAGGCTCACTGGTCTATAATTACCAGGGTTGTCTCTACGTCCCTTCTTGAAGAAGGGGGCAACATTCGCTATCCTCCATTCTTCTGGCACTATTCCTGTTGACAATGATGACATAAAGATCAAAGCTAAAGGCTCTGCAGTCACCTCCCTGGCTTCCCAGAGAATCCTTGGATAAATCCCATCTGGCCCAGGGATTTATCTATTTTCACACTCTCCAGAATTGCTGACACCACTTCCTTATGAACCTCAATCCCATCAAGGGTTGTGGAGAAAATGTGGACCTGAGAAGTGTTAAATCAGCCATGATCCTACTGAATGGTGAGGCAGGCTGAAGGGGCTGAATTGCCTCCTCCTGTTTCTATGTCTTTGGTAACCATGGCCTTGGCTCAGTTGATTGCACTTGCACTTTCAAGTTTCAGATCTCATTTCAGTGACTTGAACATGACAATGTACAAACTTTCATTTCAATGACATGTGGGGCATTGATTAGTATGACAAATAATAGGGACCCAGCACAGATCCCTGTGGTAAGCCACTGGACACTGGCTTCAAGTCACTAAAGCAGCCTTCTATCAACACCCTCTGTCTCTGACAACTAGACAATGTTGAGTCAATGGTTTATTCCTAAACCATTTGGTGTGTTGACTCATTGTAGGCAGGAGTAAATCTGCCTTGTTACTTAAAATTTAAGCAATTATTTAGTAGGAATTAATTAATTGAATTCCTGATTTCTAAATACTACTTAGTAACATACGGTATCCAACCACCCCCTATTTAGTAGAAGCTCAATGCACAATGCTTTCTTTAATGTTACTGGAACTAAATGCACAATCTTCATCTCCAAAGTTGCAAGGATATGAAAATTCAAGAAAATCACAAACCAGTTATGTCTCAACCGCACTCATCCTGCAGACAATGCCACTGAAAACAAAATTAGCATTTTGCTGTTAATAACTGTTTTAGTAGTTCTATTATCAATAACCAAATGGAATAATAAATGCCAGTACAAACATGTAACTACAACCTATTCCCCACTGGTAAAATTCAAAGCAAAAATCATTACTCAAAAGCTCTTCTGGCTGACATTCCACATTGTTCCCTGTGTAAAGCGGAGTTTACGCTGTCCATATCCCACGTGGGAGCAGATTAGAATATTCAAATCTACATGCCAATGGCATAAATGGGTTTCAACAGCAGCAACAAACATTGGTGAGATTACATGACCTGCATTGTGACAAATCGGAAGCACCCAAGGGTTCAAGACAGTCTGTAGAAAGTTTAAGCTGGATGTTGTTAGAACATTTGTGAAACTACTTTTGGATGATATGGACAATGGAGCCAAAAATTGATTTGCGGAGGACACCCCTCGAACGCACAAACCAGTGGTAATACTGACAGGAAGAGTAGCCATTACAATAATTTTCTAGCTCTGACTGAACATAAAAGCAACGGAATTATCCAAAGACAGTCCCATCCAGTTAACTAAAGGCAGCACTGGAGTAACAGGATGTGGTTGATTGCATGAAACGGTAGTAAGGATGAGCAAGGATAGTTCTCCATGTTCATATTCTCAGTGGATGTGACTAATGACTTTGATAATGGCTGGTATGGGGTTTCTATTGGATTTCTTTATTCACATGATATAAAGATAAAAAATAAAAAAAGCTTACGGATATACACAAAGCAACAGTGGCAAGACAAGGAATAAAACGAACACTTTCCGGTGATTAATTGCAATGCTCATGCACATATAACTCTAATATTGTGCTGATCATCCTAAACATAGGAAATGGTTTTGGACCTTTGTTCCTCGGAATTTATTAAAATGTTACCTGTTGGCTGCTACATTGTGTTTATGGTACCTAGAAACATATCGGTTTGTGCAAAAAAATCACAGGATAACCTGAGATTTTGAGTGCTAAGGAAAATCAATCTATTGGACTTGCTTGACTTTACATTAAGACTTGGCAGTTGCATGAATAATGAGAATTAAATATTCATCTTGGACCAGAAAGAATGCAGGCCAAGAAAATGTGCACCAAAATATCCCATTCAAGATAAATATTCTGAAATTTGTCTGTTTTGTCTGTGGAAAATGGATTATTCTTGTGCAACCAGTGAAATATATCTAATCATGTGACAATTGCAGCAAACTATTTTTAGTCTTCAAATCATGATGTAACGTGTTTGCATCACATATGAGCAAAAATAATTAGCCAATGTAATTGGACAAATAACATTTGTCACCCAGCAAAGTGTTATAGCAACTAACCATTAATGGTTCAGCCATGAATGAAACAACAATTTCACTGTTGCTTGCATGTTTTATTAAATGAAGACTGCATAGTTACTGATAACTATCACTGCAAAGTATCGATAGGCTGCAGTATGATTCAAAAGTACTGTTCAAGTTGCCAACCCCTCTCAATTTCTACCACCCAAGGACAATGGTAGCAGAAACAAGTGAATACTACCACTTGAAGTTTCCTTCCATGTCACACAGCATCCTGGCCACAAAAGAGATTGTTTTTCCTTCATCACTGTTGGTTTAAAAATCCTAACTTTATCTTCTTACAGCAGTCTGGGGACATCCACGCCTCAGAGATTCCAATGCTTCAAGTCAGCAGCTTATCTTCATCTTAGAGAGGCAAATTCAGGATTGGAATGATCTACCCAGTGACAACCCACGAAAAATGAGAACTAATAAATGCAGAGTTTGAATGATGCACTGCACAGTGCTGTTGAAGTTTTGGCCCTGGATTTCTTTTTACAAAGTTAGCTTACAGCACATTCCATTGTCCAATCACTTGGTTGACACCCATTACTCTAATCAACATTCACACCTTTGCTTGACTGACATCACAAATCAGACATCCAGCCCAATTAGCTTAACATTTATTGTGACCACAGGGGTTACAAGCCAAACAAAATCAGCCTTGCTATCACTGGATTCACAATATACTGAACTTAAAACATTCAACTACCCTCCAAATACCTCAATTGTTCCTAAAGAGATTTTAAAAATAATAGATCTTGGACACCAAGTGTATACCTTAAACAAAAATTAAAAATTTTTGAAACTACAAGCATTTGAAACCTCTTCACAATGTTTATTTGTATGATGTGTTGAGACCACCACCAGTTTTGTTTTCCTAATTTTTGGTTTGGAACTGAGAATTGAAGTGTAGAATTGAAGTTTGAACAGCAACTTGTTCTAAAAACACAGGAGATAACAGAAGATTAATGTTTACTGTTGTCATTTGGCCTGGAAAGGTAATACAGGTACTGCTGTCAGAGCACTGTAGGTGATTTGGCACTGAGATATTGTTATTAAGGCAGACACATGCTGGCCAGCCAACTACAATGTTGAAAAATAGTGAACTAGTGAATTAGGAAATCAAGCTTAGCAGAAAACAGATGAAAAACAAGACAATCTAATTAATATCTACAACCCAATCCCAATCTTTGATAAGAAAGATCTACACATAAACAGACCAACAGACACACACAAATAAGGGATAAAATTTTAAAAATAAAAACATAATTTGCCAGTTTGACAACTATTTCAATGACGAAAATAATTCCTTCTGGAATCCTTTAATATTATGCCGTATCATCACTGGTCAATGCAAACAGCTTCCATAGACCTCTGAAAACTTTAACTTATTTCTTACAGACTGGGATGGTTTGCTCAGAATCTTCAACAGGCAAAACCAAAAACAGCTTCCAAAATTCATGCTAAAAACGCTCATCAGCACTAGTTCACTATTTTTCAACATTGTAGTTGGCTGGCCAGCATGTGTCTGCCTTAATAACAATATCTCAGTGCCAAATCACCTACAGTGCTCTGACAGCAGTACCTGTATTACCTTTCCAGGCCAAATGACAACAGTAAACATTAATCTTCTGTTATCTCCTGTGTTTTTAGAACAAGTTGCTGTTCAAACTTCAATTCTACACTTCAACTCTCAGTTCCAAACCAAAAATTAGGAAAACAAAACTGGTGGTGGTCTCAACACATCATACAAATAAACATTGTGAAGAGGTTTCAAATGCTTGTAGTTTCAATTAGTGAATATTTAAAGGCTAGGAATGACTAACACTTTCATTGGATTGTCTTGGAAAGGATTTTTCACATAGTGGAAAGTTATCAATTAATGACTCTTTTCAGAAGCTTTTACCCCATTAATCAAATGTCACAATAACATTCATTGCTTCCATTTGGTGCACAGTGAGTGAAAATACATGGAATTGCATTGCATGATAGGGCATGAGCAAGACATTTTTCACCTAGCTCACAAATAGTTCCTTCTCATGGATTTTGGCTCATGGCACTTTTGAGGAACTATGAATCATATCAAATTGATTCATCATATGGCAGGATTGACGTATAAGGAGAGATTGAGTCAGTTAGGATTGTATTCACTGGAGTTACGAAGAATGAGGGGTATCTCATAGAAGTCTATGAAATTCTAACAGGTCCAGACATGTTATATGCAGAATGGATGTTCCTGGTAATGGAGGAGTCCAGAGCCATCGGTATAAGAACAAAGATGTAAACATTTTAGAAATGAGATGAGGAGAAATTTCTTCATCCAGACAGTAGAGAGCCTTGTGGAAAGTTTTGGAAGCCAAAATAGTATGCGTTTTCAAAGAGAGGTAGATACAACTTATTTAGATCAAGGGATGTAGAGTAGGGAAGGATTAGATATGTATATAGTATTAGATTATATACACGAGCATCTTTCTTAAAGGTAGATCCACATACATTCAGATAAAACTAGATTTACTAGACACTGCAGCCCAGTGACTGGAAAGTCTTCCCCACCAGGTCCCATTTTCAGAACTCTCAAATATCCAGCATTTTTGGGAGGACAAAATTAATGCTACAAAGACACTCAAACTCTCCTTGAGGCACAGGAGACGTTACTGACTGGGAAGTGCTTGCTAACAAGTATACAAAATGCTCAAACTACACAGTGTGCTTCAAGTCCAAACTCCTTCAAATGCGGAGGCAGAAGAGAAAAGGAAAAAAAGCAAATTCTACAGTCCAGATCCCATAACTGGCAGAACACCCAAAGATTTGAGACCTGAGAATCAGCCTGTTCAATCACATGACGACACAAGTCAGAAACCTGTGACCCTGTGCAGGTATCATTCTTAAACTGAGGATCAGCAAGCTGAAGATGACTCGGTATTGTTACAAGGCTTTTCACAACAGCAAGATTATGTACAAGAATAAGCACCAATGGATGTCAAGGTGTGGAGGTGGCAGCAAAATACTTTCCTAAGCTTTGAAGGTCACAGAAGGTCAAACCTTGCCATCACATAGATTTTCAACTCGGTGTGGCAAGTTTTAGTTCAATGAAAGTATCTGTTGCCATGGAAACATTGCAAGCTGCACTCAGCACCAATTGATTTGCTGGCCCAGGAATGCCTCAAACTAAGCCTGACTGTTAACAACCTTGCTTCCCATTCAGCCCTTAGTTGAGCTTCCATTGCCATAAAATCTCCACTACAATAACTACGTACTTCTACTTCTGTAACTTGGCCTGCTCTGCCATTACCTCAACCCAGCTGCTGCTGAAATTCTCACTATGCAAGTTACATCAGACTCAACTATTCTAAATGTCTTCCTGATCAACCTCCATCCTATAACCTCCACTGTTCATGCTTTTACCCACAAACATCAAAATCAGCCTGGTCCTCGCTATCTGACATTGACTCTTGTTTCTCTGGTCCTCCAAATTAAAATTCTTGTTCTGCTGTTCAAAATGTTTTCATGGTTTCACAGGTCTGTATCATCTTCAGATCTTTAGTGAACCCCCAACCCAACCTCATTGTGCCTACCTACACTTCAGACATCCTTCACTTCCTCCAATTCTCAGGAACCCTGTTTTCAGAAAACTAAACAAGGAATTTCTAGTTTAAATCTCAAACCTCACTGCAATCTTCCTTTTCAATGTTACTAAGCCTCTGTGAAGGATCAAGAAAGGTTTCCTGAGTTAAAGGCATTACAAGGGTGCAACTTGCTGACCTTGGAATAAGCACGGCTGCTGTTGAATATTACAAAGTTAAAAATTATGAAAACAGTCAAACAAAAATAAATCCAACAGCAAATACTAATACTGGAAATCTGGAATAAGAGGAGAAAGAACTGAAAATACTCAACAGACATGCAGAGACAGAGAGAGAAGCGGAAAGACAGACAGACACACAAAATTGTTCCCATTTCAGGTCAAGGACTCTTCAGTTCCAAACATCTGAAGGAAGTTCCTTGACCTGAAATGTTTTTTAAAAATCCATTATGGATTAATTGAATCCACAGGAGTGTGACAGGAAGGAACATAACCTTTCATTTCCTGTGCATGCAATTTAATTACTTTTTAATTATTAAAGAGGCACTAGACCAGATTTTGGGAATTCCATTTACAAATACTCAACAAAGCACAGAAACCACTGAAGTGTATGAAAGAAAGGCAGTCAAAAGGAAGTTCATTAATGGAATGAACATTGATTAGACTGTAATTGTTCTCAGCTTTTAGTTGAAGAGTTTTGGGATAAATAGGAAGCAATTGGAAATTGCTTGGGCAAAACATATTCTAGCTACAGTCATTACCATGTAAAGATTATTTCTGCCTGACAACACTTGAAGAATACTATAAAGAAATACTATATGCTTCATCTGATTTGCAGGTGATTGCATACATTAACAAAAAATAACTTTTATGAGGGCACTGTTGAAACACTGGCATTGGGAATCATCTGGCTGACGTACACCCTATTTGATAAACTTCAAATTGATTGGAAATTTTGGTGGCTAAATCAACTTTGAAGTTGATTGCTAAAGCTTCTCAGAAGCATGGTGACCAAAATTTATTCAAGAAAATAAGTTTCTTTAGAAGAATCAACAACACTCCATGGAGTGCTGCGTTATGACTTATGGCTAGTAGGCAGTATATCTTTCAGTGGCATGCTCATGATGTCATCATCATTGCATGACATGTGACCAGATGATAAAGCAATCTCAGAGTGGGGGTTCTTGTGGCATAGTGATAGTGCCCCTACTTTGGACCCAGTAGATACAGATTCAAGTCCCACTTGCTCCAGAGGCATATAATAACATCCCTAAAGATGATGATAAAAAATATCTGTAAAGTTCTGAGTCTCCATCTTATTGTGACCACTTGCAGCATGATATGCTGAGCGAAGTTCTGAGGGAAATGAACTGCTCAGTATTAGTTCCTGCAAGGAAGTTCTTGTGATTGTTACAAATCATGCTGTCTACATTTTTTATAAATATCTATTAAACCCTTTTATATCGCAATTTCAAATCTAGTTCTTATGTTATGGAAGCCAACACAAGCATTACCTCATCAAGTACGAATATTCCGATGAAGATAAAAGCCCATCAGTGTTTCTATGGTGGAGTTGATCACAAAGGTTTATGATTAGAGTGGTGCTGGAAAAGACCAGCAGGTCAGGTAGCATCCAAGGAGCAGGAAAATCGACATTTCAGGCAAACGCCCTTCATGTTCACTCCTGAAGGGCTTTTGCCCGAAACATCTATTTTCCTGCTCCTCAGATACTGCCTGACCTGCTGTGCTTTTCCAAAGGTTTATGGTCTTGTGCAATAAAATATTTAGTCTTTAAACAAACAAAATCATCATGTCACAACAATACTGCAGTTCTGAAGTTTCCCTCCACCAATGTTACTAGACCTGCTGAGTTGCTGGAGCAAATTTGATTTTTGTTTTGCTGTTGATCTCAAGTTCTGTTTTGTTATAATACTGCATGGTGTTTCACTGTTTACTCATTTGCACTACACCACAAATGAAACCTATTTTGGCTAATATAAAAGTAACTTCTAATGCACCAAATTATTTGTTATTTCATAAAAGAACATAAATCTACCCAATTGTCTGAATTTCTCCTGTGGAATATTAAGCCTTTAGTGAGGGCTGTATGTGTCCAGATTATTGTGAACTGCATGATATAAATAGTTGTATGGTATAAAATGATACACAAAAGAATGTCATTCAAATGTCTGGATAAGTACATGAATAGGGATGGTTTGGAGTGTTATGGGCCAGTAGCAGGCAAGTGGGACTAGTTTAGTTTGGGCTTATGGTTGTCATGGACTGGTTGGACTGAAGGGTCTGTTTCCATGTTGTATGACTCTTATATATGCATTACACATCTCTCTTTTAATACTGGTAACTGTTGTAATGGAGGTGGGAGGGGTGCACACTCAAGGTCTACCACTCCACCTATATTTTAAAAAGTAATCAATCAATATGGCCAATTGTGTGTAACAATCTGTTTCAGAAAATGAATCCACTAACCAGATTTCTTTAATAACAGAACTGTCAATTTACTATAAAACAAATCTTCTTCAATAAAGAGGAAAATTGTGTTAACAGAAATAAAAGCAAAATACTGCAGATGCTGGAGCTCTGAAATAGAAACAAAGTGCTGGAACAGCTCAACAGTTTGGCAGTATCTATGAAGAGAGAAACAGAATTAATGTTTCAAGTCCAATATGGCTCTTCTTCAGATCAGACACTTGTCTGTGTGTACCAGGACATCCGACTGAAAGCCAGCTGGATATTTCAGATCATTTTTTCTTCTAGAACCAACAATTATTTTGCCAAAGTTTGTTAATTACAAACTAATCTATATGGCATTGAAGAGTCATATCAGAGCCAAACAGTTAACTTTGTTTCTCTCGTTGCAGATAGCAGGTCTGACACTGAGTTTCTCCAAATTTTTATTTCCTATTAGCACAGTTTGAAAAGAGGCATATATATATATATCCTTTGCAGATAACCTATCACACATGTGCACGTTTATATATACACACACACACACACAAATATATATACCCCAACCCATAGGTTGATTAAACTTTATCTATGTTATTTTTTAAAAATTGGTCAAATAATTCTAAGTTCCTGAAGGAAAAAGAAAACATAAATGTTCCAGATGGCATTCATTCAGTCAGGTGCCCTCGCACACATAGATGGGTAACACCAGAAACACACGGTTACTACTGGGATTTCTTCATTAATGTCTCATTCAAGTAGTATTGAAAGAAAGTTTTCTACAAGCTGGTTAGGGCAATAGCTGCTAGTTTTCAGTTTTTAACATTGATTCTCAGATGATTTTTCAGAACAGGTGCAAGAAGAGTTTTAGATTAGATTACTTAGTGTGGAACCAGGCCCTTCGGCCCAACAAGTCCACATCGACCCTCCGAAGAACAACCCACCCAGATCCATTCCCCTACATTTACCCCTTCACCTAATTTAGCATGGCCAATTCACCTAACCTGCACATTTTTGGACTGTGGGAGGAAACCGGAGCACCCGGAGGAAACGCACGCAGACATGGGAAGAACGTGCAAATACCACACAGACAGTTACCTGAGGTGGGAATTGTAAAGCAGCACTGTAAGGCAGCAGTGCTAACCATTGTGCCACCGTGAGGCCCACATCTGTGACTTCTTTCAGCAGGCTACACACAAATTGAACTCCAAAATCAAAAGCACCAACTCCCGACAGCCATATACTCAGACATGTGACTTCCAGTAAGCAAGTCCAAGCAGTTAGCTTATTCACGCACTTGCCTCCTCAGAAAAAATGTTCCAAGTGCCCTTTTTATAAAAAGACTCTATCAGTCTTTCAAATTAACAAATTTTGACAACTGTCTAAACATGTGCCCACAAATGAAAATAATGGATGCAGTGACCCCTCTTTCCTTCAAGGAATGAAACATTATTTTAAAATGTGTTTCCTTGCAAAGGCTGGACAAAAAAAACCCACAAAATTATGAACAAAATTAAAGTACATTTATGCACTCACTATTTACATGAAACCTAGACAGTTTGGCTTATCACCTTGATACTAAATAATTCAAAGCAAAGTATTTATACCCAAACTATTGTCTTACAACAGGACTGCAGTTACCACCAGATCACTTGCAGCAGTTGCTACCCTGAAGTGCTTAAATGAAATGGCTCTCAACACTGGCTCATGGTTTAAACTTTTAACCTTTCGAAAGATGTTTGGTACTTTCATGACCACACTATTGTAGCTTTGCTTTGTGGCATATATAGTAGTGCAGCTACAGTGCAGAAATTTGATACAAAACCTTTTGTTAGAAACCACACATCTCAAAAAACAAATGATTTCTCACTTAGTTTTGAGTATGGAGTTCTACAAATGCTTATATTTCTGTGATTTGCATCACTTTTTGCCGTACTATGTTAGGCATGTCACTCATGATTTTGCAAACACTTTTTTTTTGTTTGAAAGATTTATATGCAATTCAGCCAACTTTAATTGTCTAAACAGAGCATCTATTTGTTCCACGTTGACCCACTAACCATTGTTCTATCCCAGAACATTAAGATAAACCAGTAGGGAACTGGCTACCATTTGGTTGATTAATATCTGGAAAAATAGCCCGGATGCCATTGGAAATGAACATTTGGTGTGTAAACAGCTGATATTTCGTGAGCTCTGGATCTTAGAAGAACCTACCAGTACCATGTTAACAGAGCTATTTTGGTAAGAATTGAGATACTGCCAACCCACTAATATACAGTTCAAAGCAAGGAATTGGGAAGACGCTTGCTGGTCCTACTACTTTGCAAGTCCTGTATTGATGCAGAATCTGGTTGAACTATCAGGTGAAGGCACTTAAGACAACTGGAGAACTCCAGCAGCTTGTTTTGACTGGGTTCAATCAGACAATTTTCCAACATACTGAGCCCATTTCTCTGGACCTAGGTGATAAGGATGCTTTTGGATAGGATAGCATTCTCCGACATTATGACTGGGTCAGGACATGCACCCTGGTCTATCCATAAAGCCTTCGTTAAATGCTGTGAGCAGCCTTGTTTCATCTCCTTGATGTTCTGCATCTAAATATGGAAACATACTGGTTAATCTCCCTAATCATTCAGCATTCGATAACCAGATAGCAGGTGGTCCAATTTGGTAAATGTCTAGGCATCCTTCTGCCTCGTTCTCGCTAACTCTTTCATCCTCTCATGCCCTTTCCACATGACATAATTTTAGTTGCTTATTCTCCTCTTGGCAGTGGTATCGCTTCAATGAATAAGGACATAGTTGATTTTTTTCCCCTCTCTGGCAATCTAAGGTATCAAACAAATAATTTACTTTATCAATCCTTTTGGATTCTCTGTATGGTCATTGAGTGTATAAAGGCCGGAATACAAACACCCACGGTGAATTGGTCAGGCTTGTCAATCCAGTTCTTCATGGATGCCGTAGAGCTCTAAAGTGATCTGGTGCCACTTTTCAGGCTTTTGGGAGTCACTCCCACAACACAAATCTATAATCTTACATGGAAGATCCATACATCTCTTGTAAAATCTTTTCTTTGATTCCAGAAGATATTTTACCTCAGATTCAAAAACAAATGCACTCCATCGGTTTTAGATGTTTTAAAGTAAATTTTGGGTAGCAGACAAAAGGAATTCCAGCCCTTTGTCCCAATCATGGGGATATTCATGGTAATATTCCCTGATTATCATTTAAAGGATTTGAGCATACTGTTCTAAAGCCCCTTACATTTACAGATGGTATGCCGAGAATTTTAACCATATTATCCCCAACTATTTATAACTTTCTGAAACATATTAATCATTAAAGTGGAACCTTGATCTGACTGATGTTTGCTAGGTAATCTATATCACATGACCAACTGGGCTAACTTCTCTACCACTATCTTTGCAGAAATTGTTCTTCGATAAATGGTATTTGGGAACCAAGTAAACCATATCCATATGACTAGGATATTCTGGAGTTTTGTTTTCAGTAAAGGTCCTTCAAATTATACCAATATTGTTCTAAAAAGTGGTAAGTGAACCACAAGCTGTTACATAAGGCATGTTTTACAAACGTGCACCACATATCCATTCAGACAAGGCCAGCAAAAAATGCTGACAGCAAAAAATGATTCAGATAGCCAAACATCCACCTGTGGTGCTAATTTGACCTCTATGTGTAGTGCCTCAAGCAACAATGAAACAGGTTATCATTGAAGGAAGAAGAAAAACTAGAATCTTTTCTTGGTACTGCTTACCTTGTGTTATTTTCAAGACTACTGAAGCAACTACTTTCACTCCAGTCAAATTATTTCTCAAGAGTAGGCATTTCTGTTTACTGATAAGCAAATGGCAACATCTACAGTCACCATTTAAGATATGAGGTCACACATTAGGGACAGCCAATACAATGTGGTTATATCAGTGTTCCCTAAAATCCTGACAGTGAACACAATCTGGTGGAAAGGTTATGTTTTGCCCCAGAACACCAGGTGGGTGACTCTCACATCTTGTGGGCAGCACGGTGGCACAGTGGTTAGCACTGCTGCCTCGCAGCGCCAGAGACCTGTGTTCAATTCCTGCCTCAGGCGACTGACGTGTGGAGTTTGCACGTTCTCCCCGTGTCTGCGTGGGTTTCCTCCCGGTGCTCCGGTTTCCTCCCACAGTCCAAAGATGTGCAGGTCAGGTGAATTGGCCATGTTAAATTGCCTGTAGTGTTAGGTAAGGGGTAAATATAAGGGTATGGGTGGGTTACGCTTCCGTGGGTCTGTGTGGACTTGTTGGGCTGAAGGGCCTGTTTCCACACTGTAATGTAATGTAATGTAAAATGTAATGTAATGTAATCTTTAATTGTAATAGGTTTATCGGACTCACTTGAGGAATGAGTTATTTTTCCTTTAGACAAGAATTCCCTTTAGCTCTCATTTGTCTTATTCATCTCATCCACACTCAAAAGACATGTTTGTACTTCGCCGTGTAGCTACAGAGTTACAACTTGGTCTGCTGTAGGCTTGGGTTTTGCATTGACCTTGTGGACCACCAAGTGACCTGTTCACACTGACAGGTTTAGTGCATGGAGGTGTCCAGTTTCACAGAAATGAAAATACTTAAACTTTCAGACATCACTTTTTTTTTAGCCTGAAGGGGAAATCCAGGGTATTCATAGTTGCCTCTTCACAAACCTCCTTCCTATAACCTTCCTACTTTCTCAGAGTCTCTCTGGTTTGTGGGGTGGAGGGATGAGAGTAGAGGTTTGGATTAGTTGACAAGTTCATAATCATTAGTGATTTTGCATCTCAGCAGCCTGTTTGACTGTCGAAACATCTGGTTCTCTACATGGGTTCTAACCAATAGAGGGAGTAAATCTTTAAAATTCTTCTTGAAGAATTGTTGCACTGAGGATCTCATACACACCTCTACATTTAGCGACCACATCCAAAATTCAGAGTTAATTTTCTTTACCCTATCAATCTCTATGTTTCTTCCTAGGCTACTTCTGGAGGTTCCAGAATTTCTGCACGTTAGCCTCAAGGAGGAGGTCAGTATAGAATTCATAAGTATAGAGAATAACCTTTTCACCACCTCAATCTACAAAAGCCACTGCAGAATGCATGACATAACCTTGTTGAACTCTTCCAGTCAGGGAGCTTTGCACAATCAGTGTTCAGTTTTCCTTTCACCATCCCCTCTGTTCACCTATTATTTCAAAAAGGGAAAAAACTGCATCCCCCTTTCACAAAACTTTGGTTGCACCCATTTGAACAACTTCCACATTGCTTTCTCCATCTCATTTTTTTTTTTCTTTTGCAATTCTAGTTCTTGCTTCTGAAAATGCACTCTTTTGCCTGTACGCAAAATGCTCTTTATCCTTATGCTCAGATTTTTGTATTTATTTTTACTTTTCTATTTCAAGCTGCTTCCCCTGTAATTTAATTCCAATTAATTCAACTGAATTACCATCTGGATTTCCTTTTCGTTCTTCAATTTGAAATATTGTATTATTATCTCAATTATGCTCATATCTTTAGCTCCTGCTTTTAACTCTAACTCCAACTTCTCAGCAAATTCAATTAGCCAAGCCTCAATTACTTTTTGCAAATCACTTCCCTTTCCAGAAAGGTCATAGCAACTGACAATCCCATTTGGTTTTCAATACACAGAGCAAATTTCACCATGAATATCTTACACAGCCTTAATCTCAATCAATCCCAACACTTGTACTCATTTATGGATTTCAAATTAATTTTAAAAGTTTATGGAGTGATGAGGTGTGCGGTGCAAAATACAATGGGACCCATATTTTCTTCTAGTTTCACCACTGCACTAGTCACAATTACATATCTTAAATGACAGAAGATTTGTCTTGTAATTGGCATAGCCAACTATATACAATTATTTACCGTTTCAGAATACAAATCCACCAACCTGATTTATTTAAGAAGCAAGCTATTAAAAAAGACTTATTCAATAACAAAGTAAACCTTATCAACACAATTTTCTATATGATAGTATGATACCCTCTTAAATCATCTGCCAGACAAAGAAAATTTCTACAATTTTTCTTTATCTGTTGTGCATGCACGTATCTACATACACACGTGTGCCAGACTTGCACACATGTGTATATAGACACGTGCATGCACAACAGATAAAGAAAAATTGTAGAAATTTTCTTTGTAGGGATTAGCTTTAAAAGAAAACAAGTACAGCTAACTATCTGTTAGTTCTGGGACCAAAAAAAATGAAATGTCCCAGATTTTAGAATCCTTTAGAGAGGTGGTGATGTCGTGATAATGTCACTAGACTGATACTCCAGGGCCCAATGGCAATATTCTGGGGACATGGGTTCAAACAGCCCCAGGGCAGATGGTGAACTTTGAATTCCAATAAATCTGGAATTAAAAGATGGTAACCATCAGGGTGACCGTCACTAATTGGTGTAAAAACCCATTTAGCTCAGTAATATTCTTTGGGAAATTAAGTCTGCCATTCTTACTTGGTCAGAAGCATGGTTGACTCTTAACTGCCTTCAAAGTTTGTGACAAGATTTGCAGCTCGGGTGCTCGTTGTTGTGGTTCTGTTCGCCGAGCTGGGAATTTGTGTTACAGACATTTCATCCCCTGTCTAGGCGACATCCTCAGTGCTTGGGAGCCTCCTGTGAAGCGCTTCTGTGATGTTTCCTCCGGCATTTATAGTGTTTGTCTCTGCCGCTTCCGATTGTCAGTTTCAGCTGTCCGCTGTATGGCCGGTATATTGGATCCAGGTCGATGTGCTCATTAATTGAATCTGTGGATGAATGCCATGCCTCTAGGAATTCCCTGGCTGTTCTCTGATTAGCTTGTCCGATAATAGTAGTGTTGTCCCAGTCGAACTCATGTTGCTTGTCGTCTGAGTGTGTGGCTACTAAGGATAGCTGGTCGTGTCGTTTCGTGGCTAGTTGGTGTTCATGGATGCGGATCGTTAGATGTCTTCCTGTTTGTCCTATGTAGTGTTTTGTGCAGTACTTGCATGGGATTTTGTACACTACATTGGTTTTGCTCATGCTGGGTATCGGGTCCTTCGTTCTGGTGAGTTGTTGTCTGAGAGTGGCTGTTGGTTTGTGTGCTGTTATGAGTCCTAGTGGTCGCAGTAGTCTGGCTGTCAGTT
>NC_057716.1:64295461-64320573 GCF_004010195.1 Chiloscyllium plagiosum
AAGGTGTCATCCACATATCTGAGCCAGAGTTTGGGTTGAATTTGCGGTAAGGCTGTTTGTTCTAATCTTTGCATTACCGCTTCTGCTATGAGTCCAGAGATGGGTGAGCCCATGGGTGTGCCATTGATTTGTTCATATATTTGGTTGTTGAATGTGAAGTGTGTTGTGAGGCACAGGTCCAGTAGTTTGAGTATGCCTTCTTTGTTAATAGGTTCACCGTCCTGTTGTCTGTTCTGTATGTCCAGCAGGTTGGCTATTGTTTCTCTGGCTAGGGTTTTGTCGATAGAGGTGAACAGTGCCGTTACATCGAAAACCACTATAAATGCCGGGGGAAACATCACAGAAGCGCTTCACAGGAGGCTCCCGAGCACTGAGGAGGTCTTAACTGCCTTCCTAACTGGTCTGGAAAGCTAATCAGTTCAAGGGTAGTTTGGAATAGACATTACATGCCAACCTTGCTAGTGAAGCCAACATTACACACAAGAAATAAAAAAAGCTCTGTCTGGTGCCATGCATATTTCTAGATATATGCAGTTGCCCCTGTAATCTCTTCAGAAACCAGATCGGTCAGAAGATGTCATAGAACATTACAGCGCAGTACAGGCCCTTTGGCCCTCGAAATTGTGCAGACCTTTGAAACCAATCTGAAACCTATCTAACCTACACTATTCCATTCATATCCATATGCCTATCCAATAGCCATTTAAATGCCCTTAAAGTTGGCAAGTCTATTACTGTTGCAGGTAGTGCATTCCACATCCCTACTACTCTCAGAGTAAAGAATGTCAATAGAAATGTCAATAGAAAATTCTCTAAAAAGGTTCTCAGGAGAACAGTTGCCAGTTTTCAGATTTCACACCGGATTCACTGAAGACAATTTTGAAATAGCTGGCAGAGGAGTTAAGTGACTTTCCTTTAGCAGGCTACACAATAACTGAACATAACAATCAAAGACAGCCACAACTCCCACAAACTCTGACAAGCGACTTTCAGTAAAAGGTCTAAGCAGCTGGCTGAAGTCATATGAATTCTTACCTTTAAAAGAAAGAGTGTCCAAACTTTTCTTTCCATGACCTCTAAGACCCTCTTACATTTGAAAGGCTAAAGAATTACTAATTTTCACAATCCCTTAAACTGGTCCACAAAATAATGGAAGAAATCTCATAATAAAAATAATTTCTACAAGGACATTCAGGGATGCGATAACAAGGATAAGGTTAAGGGCCATTTTTATTGTCAAGTTGGCAATCTGTATTTGTGTATTCATGATTGCGATAAGAAACTCTGCAAGTCCAGCAAGAACATAAATCACGAAGCTGTAATACAGACAGTAAATTGTTTGAAGGCAAGAAACTACATCAGGCATCTCAACTCATGGGAGTATAATTCAAGACAATTCTAAAATTTGCACCAAAGTACACTTAGTGAATGAATTTTTTTATAACAAAGTACTTTCAAAGTTAGCCTACGAGAGAATACAAGAGGTCAAGAGAGGTCAGTTATTTGCAGTTACAATCCTTGAAATATGCTGGCAAGGAAGAGAAGCTGAGGGCCAGACTTCAGGAGACACCCCACCCCAGTTATATAAATTTCCTACAATGAAATTCATTAAAATTTCATCAGTACTTCTCAGTGAAGCGCAATTCTTTTGCTGCATGCAAGGTATGGAAGTATTAAAGAATTTTTTGTATAAGCAGATCATCTTCACATTTCCTTTGTCACATTATGGGTCATATCCTTGATCAGACAGGAGTGTGGTCTTCCAGTAGCTTTCACACTGTTGTTGTATAAGCAGAACAAATCCTATCCCTACAAAAGCATGTCAGAAGTTGACAAATGCTGTAAATTTTCCTTACTAGCATTGTGTGTGTACAAAAGCAGCAGTGGTTCACCCCTGAGGGCACTTTGGGATGGACACTAAATGCTGCTTTAGGCAATGATGTCTGGATCCCATGAATGAATAATAAAGCGGCAGCAATCCTCCATTTGTCATGACATTTTTTTCCAGGGTTACCACAGTGATATTTTCACTACAGATACAGATAGTTTGCAGAAGAAGCTCTATAGGGAGATATCACCCACAATTTTGACTCCAGGGAGACAGGGATATAATTATGTCAAAATTACCACCTCCAGAGTTGGGTTCAAAGTAACTATGAAAGTAGGCGAATGGCATGGCAGACGATAGAAGGCCTATCTTGACTGTTTGAGACTTTGGATCAGTTTAAGAAAAGGCTGTTAAGCCTCCTAGCCCTTATCCCCACATTCAAACCCTGTGCTCCCCTCAAAGATGCCGCATTACACATTTCCCCGGCATGTTTCCTCCACAGCCAAACACAATGGCAAACCTCAGGAGCCATGTGGAGATGAGGAATTAAATAAAATTCTAACAATCCAATAGATCTCTCATTCATAAACACTTGATTCTGAAAGAAAAAAAACATTCATGATACCTATTCGGATATTTTAAAATCCCTTCAAAGGACTGAGCTGCTTAAAACAAAACTTCTATTCAGTAACCAAATCAAAGACTGCTAATTCTTCGAGAGTCACAAAGCTGTCAAAATGGGAATTCAATTTCCCAAAAAGATCTGGTTTTGGATCATTTGAAACTCGGCCAAAAGCTCTCAGTGAACCTTAGGTGAAACAACGGCTTTTGGAAATATTAACAATGAGGTCTGTTGAAACTACAGATTCAGATGGTACTGCCTTCTTTTTCCTATGCTCCACCAGACTGACCATCAGTCAATGCATACTGACAGCATCTGTATTTTACTTTCACTCTTGTGATGTTGCTGCTCCTTTAACAAGGTTATATCGTTCTTTTTTTTTTAATTCAGGAGGTCATAAAGACACAGGTTCTGAAATGTCTGGGGTGACCTACTTGAGGAAGCTTTTAGCTTTTGGAAATAAACACTTGTACAATGAAAGGGGAGTAGCCAGTTCTCTCAGTTCAGCTTTCCTATGGCTTGGTTTGGGTTCTAGCAGTCTGGCTGTTCAGACAAAACAGTCAGTTTTGAGGCTACTGGTCAAAGAAACAGCTACATGAAAGAAGGTGTTCCATGCTGAATCTCTGTCATCTCTCTCTGACATCTCTCCTGTAAGAACCTGTTGTTTATGCAGATTGTTCCAAGTAGTTGGAACAGCATCATTAATTTGGGATAATCTCTTGGGTTTTCAGATAGGTTAGGATATTCTATATTCTGTTCTCTTTTATGTTTCATTTGGTAATCTTGCAAATAAATTATGTTTTGTTTAAAACTAAGTGGTGGGGCCAGCTGTATCCCTTCTGGAATATCCATTTTACACCTGCTTAAAACAACTAGCAAAGTTAGGGTCCAGCCTACTTCCTTGAAATGTTTTGAGGGGGTATCTTCATAAATTCATGATTCCCACACTGCAGTTGGAAGGCCTGTGGAACAGCAAAAATGGTCTGCTTAAACTCAGGACTATTTTCAAATGCTTTTTCATGTTGTAATTGGAGTCTCATCCTTCTTGTCCTCTCAGCAAAATCTGTATCTGAGAGAGATTGTGGAGAGGAACAGGCACTTCCACATCTGGGTCTCATCTTCCCACAAAGATCAACCGGAAGCTCTGAACTATTCTCTGGAAGCCAGCATGTAGGCACTTCAGGAATGATAAATTGCCTCTGCTTGAATGCAACAGGAAATTAATGTGAAGTCAAAGGAAATTTGAAAGGGAGTAATACAGCAAAAGATAGGAGTACACCCTTGGAATATGCTTCATAAGATAAAATCACCAACTTAAGATTTTCAAAATAATACTTCTTCCTCCGTCTGCTAGAAGCATATTATCTTTGTTGAACTCACCTGTTTCAGGCACACACTTTCAATTGACAAAAAACCCGTAGTTAGACAGCCTACTCTGAGCTTTGTCCATGATGCTCTATAATTTGTTGCTAGGAGGTGTGTGAGAAATGCATAGAACGAATTGACTAATACTCTGAGCAAAGGACTGAAAATGAGAGTAAGAGTTTGGATTCAGCACCTCCTTCTGACTTAACAACATCATAAAATTGCCAAAAAATTACATGTTCACAAGACAGATAACTACAGGCACAATGCCACATTTTCAAATGTATTGGCAAAACACTATGTAGACTCAGTGGAATACTGATGCATTGTAGATTTTTGAAATAATGATAGTCCTGGAAGGCACACAAAAAAAACTGTCCTTGTGGTTATTGTATAAACATATCTATAACAGGAATGTGTGGCCAAGAATCAAATAGGACTAAATAAGAAGTTTACTCTGTTCAAATACCAAATAAAGTTGCCAATGTCTTGCCAGACTTTAGGGGTGTTCAGAGAGTGACAACTGGTGGCGGTTTAACCTGAGGGTCACCATGCCTCTGGCGAAGAGGGTGATTGAGAAGGACAATCCTCCATCAACTTTAACTAGTATAGGAATTGACCCCACATTGTTGGCATCGCTCTGCATTGCAAACCAGCCATTCAGATAACAGAGTTAGCTGAGCTAAGGAATGCCTTAAAAAAAGGAGAGGAGTAGAGGGAGACAAAACTGGGAAGGAATTATAGACTTTGGGCCCAGGCAGCTGAAGACATAATTGCTAATTGCACAGCAATAGAAGTAACAGAATAACAATTTCTTGATCAAAAATACATGTCTTGTTTTTCAAATTTATATACTTATAGACCACAATTTCCTTTTTATTCATTTAAATGAACATGATAATTATGGGCTTATGAATGCAGATGTTGAAACTCCAGCTGTGGTATCATTTAGCAAGAAGTAAGAAAGCCTTTTGTGAATAGAATTTCAAAAAAATTGCAAACACAGCCTAGCCCATTGCCAACATGTCTTCTTTTGATTTAAACAAGAGGCTGGTTCAAAGCACAATTACTGAAGGCAGTCCTACCATTCAACTATTTTAACATGGCACCATGCTTTCTAGCTGTGTCTCTCTCTCTACCCCTCTCTTGTTTTAAGGCATTCCCTAGCTCAGTTAATTCTGTTGTCTGAATGGCTGGTTTGCAACGCAGAGTGATGCCAACAACATGGGTTCACTTCCTACGCCAACTGAAGTTACCATGAAGGATTCTCCTTCTCAACACCCTCTTTGCCTGAGGCATGGTGACCCTCCGGTTAAACCATCACCAGTTGACACCAGTAGCACCCCTATGGTCTGGCAAGACTTTGGCAACTTGGTATTTTACCTGGGAGTGAGGAAGCTTTATAAGTAATGGCAATCAGCAATCTTTCTATACTTCTGGTTTAGTCCTATTTGATTCTTGGCCACACATTCCTGTTGTAGATATGTTTATAAAATAACGCACAAGGACAGATTTTTTTTACCTTCCAGGACTATTATTATTTCAAAAACCTAAAATGCATCAGTATTCCACTGAGACTACATAGTGTTTTGCCAATACATTTGAAAATATGGCATTGAGCCTGTAGCTATCTATAATGTTTTGGCAATTTTATGATGTTGGTAAGTGAGAAGGAGGTGCCGAATCCAAACTCTTACTCTCCAATTTGATGCAAATGCAGAACGTTGGAGAAACTCAAGTCTGGCAGCAACTGGAGAGGGAATTGGAGTTAATGTTTTGAGTCTGGTATGACCCTATTTTAGAATTGAAAGGTGTTGGAAAATAAGTTAGTTTTTATACTTTTGACAGACGCAGGTGAGGAGCAAGAGGACAGATATCTTAGAGGGCTATGCAAAAGAAGAAAGGGCTGTTAGTGGGGGCGATGGGGGGTACCAAAGGTACAAAACAGGTGCAAAAAAACTAATGTGTGAAAAGGAGAGATTGGTCCTTGCTAAAGTGCAAAAGATAAAGACACAAAATGACACAGGTGTGAGGAAGGAGCAGGAGGTAGAAGTGTATGAAAAATAGAGGAGAGACATAGTCATCAGTTTCTCAGTTACTGAATTCAATATGGAGACCTCAAGGGCTGTAAAATGTCTAACTGAAAAATGAGATTTTGTTCCTCAAACTGCCTTGTGTTTCATTGGAACATTACTCCAAGCCCAGGAGAGAACTGTTTGCATGAGTGCAAGGTGTTTTATTTAAATAACAGGAAACTTGGGGGGTTGGGGTCATTCCTAGAGATAGGATGCAGAAGTTCCCCAAAAAAAATCACCCAGTCAATATTTTGTCTCACCAATATAAAAGCAACCACAATGTGAGCAGCCAATGCAGTAGACTAGATGAAAAAAAAATATGAGTGCAAAGTTACTTCATCTGGAAGCTGCTGGGGCCTTGAGCAGTGAGGAGGGAGGTAGTGAATGGGCAAGTGGTGCTCCTTATGCAATTACAAGAAAAAGTGCCATGGGAGAGTGAGGAAGCCTTATAAGTAATGGCAATCAGTAATCAGCAATCTCTCTATACATCACAGAATATATACATAAAGATCTCATTAAATTACCCCAAGCTCACCAACATCCCTTTCTAACCTTACTGTAGTATTACAGTAAATCTAGGATATCCATCAACAAATATTTAAAAAAGCAAAACATCCACAATGTCCTTCAAGCTCCACTTTCTCTCCTACTGCTACTGCCTAACAATCATGTGGCAATAATTATTGCTTCCTTCAGAGTATGAATGGTTCCTGACATTCTAAGCCAGGTTGCTGAACCCCTCCAGACGTTTGCATGGAACCAGGTCTAGAAGGCCTGAACTTGGGAAGGAGAGAAATTTAGAAGATCCACTGCCTCACCAGGAAGAGGCCCAAGTCTAAAAGGACCCATAGTCTGAAAACACTAAAAAAAACTTTCTTCACGACTGCAGCAAAGAGAACCCTCGTCTGATACCCCTGAAAAGCAGAGAAAGGAATTGATCACAATGCCTGGTCTGTTTAATACACAGACCTTTTTCTTTTAAGTATCTCAGAAAATCACAGTAAGCTGGCGAGAGAAGAGAAAATGAAGCAGAAGGTTTGATCTGTTAATTTAAGTGAGTTTCCAACTTTTATTCAATTGAAATGTACACCCAATGTTCCACGTTTATCTAGGCTAAAATAGTCAATGTAAAAACTTTGTTATGTAAATAATTGGTCATTTTTTTGATGGGGGCGGGGGATGGAGGAGAGTGAGGACTGCAGATGCTGGAGGTCAGAGTCAAGTGTGCGGTGCTAGCAAAGCACAGCAGGTCAGGCAGCATCCAAGGAGCTGCAGAATCGACGTTTCGGACAAGAGCCCTTCATCAGGCACCAATGTATTTTTTTTCACTGTTCCCACAATACCTATATTCACTTGCTGCAACACAAGATTTTAATCTTTTTGATACGAATATTATGAATTTTAGCTCCGGCTTTAAATTGGAGTGGAAATGAAACAGGTGGGGCCAAGCTAAGCACAAAATCTTCTTGGCCTTTGTAGGAGACGGCCTGGGAGATTTTAACTCCTGGGACTCAGCTGCAAGCAGTGCTTCAGTTACCCACCCAAAATCAGCAGATCTTGGCAGCTGACTTATTGGTGCGTGACAGATTGCCAGACAGCAGGAGGCCACCGTTTAAAATTAAAGATATGATTCACACCATTCAACAAATGTCACAAAGAGCAAGGGGCTCATAATTGGTGGTGGTGGGGGTAGTGTGGGAGAAACTGGTCAGAAGAGACCGTGAGAAGACAACAATAAATATTCTTCATGAAGTCAGGACGAACACTGACAAGTTGTGACTATCAAGCATTAAGCGATAAGAATTCTTTAAGTCAGGAGACAAACATAAGCAGCTTTGGTGCTCATACCCAGTGAGTCATAAAATATTAAGAGGATGGGAAGAAGCTCAATAAAAATATGTTAATTTTATTTGGCTGTTTGGATACACTTGGTCTTTCTTCCTGAATTTCCTATAATACACAGCTGTTGTCAATGTCAATTGTAAGCAGCTAAACTATTAGCTTTAAACAATTGTTGTCAAAAATCACAGGAGTGTTTTGAAGGACAAATTCAAATATGATGCTAGGATCCTTTTTTAAAGGATGGACAAGCTTCCTCATCCCTACCTGCTTTCTGCAGAGACCATTCACTCCGCGACTCCCTTGTCAGATCCACACTCCCACCAACCTCTCCTCCGCAGCTGGAACCTTTCCCTGCAACCGGAGGAAGTGCAACACCTGCCCCTACACCTCTCCCCTCCATCCAAAGTCCCAAACAATCATTCCAAATCTGACAGAGGTACACCAGCACTCTTTCTAAGCCGGCATTGTGTATCCGTTATTCCTGATGTGGTCTCCTCTACATTGGAGAGACCAAGTTCAGACTCATGGATGGGTTTGCGGAGCATCTGAACTCTGTACACTCTAATCGATATCACCTTCCGGAAGCCAGCCACTTTAACTCTCCTCTCCCATTCCCCTGGTGACGTGTCCATCCTGGGTCTCCTCCACTGTCAAAATGAGGCCACATACAAACTGGGAGGAACACCACTTTATATTCCACCTCAAGAGAGGTCACCAGATTAGGTCTCCCCACTCCCAACCTGAAACCAGGTCTAGCCCTCCCTCTCCTCCCCACCATCCTTGACCTGACCTAACCTGTCCTTCTTCCTTCTCACCTATCCGCTCCACCCTTCCCACTAACTAATCATAATAACCACCTACATGCTTCCATTTATCACCCATGTCTACCTTTCCCACATCCACCTATCACCAACTCATCTACCTATGCCCCAGCCCCACCACCCCCATTTATTTATGAGCTCTCTTCCCCTGCCCAGTCCCAATGAAGGGTCCTGACCTGAAACGTCAACTTTAGTGATCCTCCGATGCTGTCTGACCTGCTGTGCTCTTTCAGCTCCACATTTTATCGATCTTGACTTCCAGCATCTGCAGTCCTTACTATCTCCAAACTTAAAAATAAAGTAATGATTGATGAAATAATTGTAATACTGGCATTAGCTAACAGCTGAACAGGTAATCTTTCTCAAGTCTGAAGTGAGACATAGTTCTAGGTTTGCATAGAACAGAGAAAACTCTGAGAACCTCTTAAAATAAAAGTGATCAATGGGATCGGAATATAAAAGTATTGCCAATAATTCTGGCACCTAATTTTCACAAGCAGGAGGAACAGGCTTGCTTCACCCAAGATGGAAAACCAAAACAGCAAAAGGTAATTGGAATTTGGAAGTTCCATACTGACCATATTTTGGCTATAATTTGAAATGTGGGAGCAACAAACTTGTACTGTAAAGGCAAATACTCTTAAACATTGATCATTCTTTTTGTCAATATTTGTTCCTGTAATGTGGGCATCATTGATTATCCCTAATTGCCTATAAGTGTCAACTCTGTTGCTGTGGGTTTGGAATCATATGTGGGTCAGACCAGGTAAGGATGGCAGATTTCCGACTCTTTTAAAAAAAAAAGACATGAATACACCAGATGGGATTTTTACAATAATTGGCAGTGGTTACACTTTTGCCATTAGGCTATCACTTCATTCAAAATTATACTAGATACAAATTTCACTATCTGCCATTGTGGGATTCATACCTATGCCACCTGAACATTGAACTAGTAATCTATAACCCCAGGCCAAAGATTTACTTTTGGGTCACTGTATCCCAAGCTTAATTTTTTTTTTAATTGCCTGATCTTTCAACATGGGGGAAAAAAATTGCACAATGAATTCAACAGTGGGCATTAAGAAAACCTGCTGGGCTGCATTCAGAGCCAGAAGAGGCTAGAGGAAAAATAAATTGCCATCTGTCCATGTTTCATAGTCCTTTTCATTGACATTTCCCAAAGGGCTTATTATACCATCATAATGAAGGCCTCGCTGAGTTGCAAAAGCTAACATTATCATAGTAGAGGTTTCTGAGATGACAATTTGAATAACTGTTTAAACAAGCTATAATAGGATTAGTTACATTTGACGTGGGGTCTAAATATAAGTTTGTTTTTGTAAGAGACTAACCATTTGGGATGGTTTAGAAGCTTTTAATGGTTCTTATGCATGGAGGAAGCTGCATGGGAAGTCCTCACTAAGATGTGGTTGCATTTCTGAAAATTGCAACTTTAAATGAAAGTGTTTTGAAGTAAAGCATTAAGTTAACTGACTCAAGAAATCAATATTGCAAATGGAGTTAGATGCTGTTGGGCCCTCCTTAGCGGAAAAACAAATTATAGCTTCACCTTCCAAGTTGGAATACAGTAGTCAGTTCTGATATAATGTGGCAGCTCCGTTCTCATGCTATCTCGCGTTAAGAAAATCGCGCAATAGCCACACCACTTTAACTAATGGGGCCAGAACCACATTATAGCCAACACAGGTAAGGAAAATTTGCATTCTACAAGTAACGGGTTAATCGCATTGAAGAGACACATGCTGTAGCAGAATTAACTGTACATTAAATTCCTGCACTGGTAAATTAAATAATAATGACATTAAAATGAAATATATTTAAAGATATAGAAGAAAAATGCAACATTCTATTTATTTGTAAATGGAAGGTGGGTGTCATTGGCTAAGTCAGCACCTATTGCCTATTGTGAAAGATAGTGTGAGCTACTTCTTGAACTGCTAGATCCCTTGGAGCATAAGAACCCTCAATGCCACTAGGACAGGCATTCCAGGATATTGACCCAACGACCATGAAAGAACCATAATATAATTCTGTGTCAGGATGGCGAGTGTACTGGAAGAGAACTTGCAGGAAGTGGTGATCTTATGCATCTGTTACCCTTGTCCTTTAAAAGGTGGTAGAGATCACAGATTTCAAAAGGTGTTGTTGTGTCAGCCATGGTGATTTGTGCAGAATCTTGTACATGGTAAACATTACTGCCATTGTGCATTGGTAGTGAAGGTAGTGAATGTTGCACGTGGTGGATTGGGTGTAAATCAAGTGGGCTGCCCTGTCTTGGATGGTGTCAAGCTTCTTCAGCATTTTTGGAGAGGCACCCATCCAGGCAAGCAAAGAATACTCCTTCACACTCCTTATCTATGCCTTGAATAGGCACTGGAGAAACAGGGGAGTGATTTACAAAGAAATTCCCAGCCTCTGTTCTCCTTGTGCAGCCACAGTAATTATACGGCAGGTCTAGTTTGGTTTCTGGTCAATGGTAAGCCCAAAGCATACCTTGGGTTCATGTCACATTACAGGTGATCACCATTGCACTATACACACCCATATACACGGTGGGAGGTGTTCCCACGCGTAATAGTGGTATCTATGTCCACAATCTATGTCCACGTGTCAGATTGTGTCCACGTGTACCCATAGGGAGGGCCTCAACGGGGACCTTGGGTTCATGTCACATTACAGGTGATCACCATTGCACTACACACACACACACACAACCCCCACCCCAGACAGACATACACACACACACAGACAAAGACCCACATGCACACACATATTTTGTGGGGTGAATTTGTACTTGCAGAGTTACATTGTACTTTGCTCAAAAACTGTACGCATTCATGTAGAACTCTGTTATCTCACTTTTTAGATTAGAATCAACCTAAACATTATGGCATAGACAGAGAACACAGGGGGCTAACACCTTCAACATATTGTCTAGCTATTACCATTGTTAACAGCTAACCCGAGAATGCCATTTTAAAAAAAAAGGTTTTGTGATTTACACATAAAAGAAGTGAAACTATCATTGTATTCTAACAGATGAAAGGCTTAACAGACAATCAATTTTTCAATGTATAATTTCAGTTACATCACACTGTAAATTTTTGCTATAAATTCTGTGTTACGATCGAGCCCTCCACTATCACCTGATGAAGGAGCGTCGCTCCAAAAGCTAGTGTGCTTCCAATTAACCTGTTGGACTATAACCTGTTGTTGTGAGATTTTTAACTTTGTACACCCCAGTCCAACACCGGCATCTCTAAATCATATTCATAGTGCGTAATTCAACGATGATCATGTCGTTGAATGCAAGGAGCAGTGATTAGATTGTATTGTGCTAGAGATGTTCATTGTCTGTCACTTGCCACATATCTGCACAATCCTCTATATTGTCACAGTCTTGCTGCGCATGGGCACAAAATGGTTCAGTGGTTAGAGAACTAATAAGCATGGCTGAACATGGCTTTGCTTTTAGAAGACCATGCTGAATGTTTCAAAATTATACACTCCATATATGGATTTATTTTCACCTGATCGTTTAGTAAAGATAATATGAATCGTTAAGATAGGACAAGATAACTAGTCGACACATAATTCTTATCTGGATACTAGGGGGTCTCCTGTCACTTCCCAGCTTTCTTGTTGCATACTTGTAGATGCAATCCATCTGAACCAAGAATCATTTTCTCCTCATATTTGGATAGTTCATGTATTACCTCTTTTCTTCCTGTGATATTATTTACATGGAGAAAGACTACAAAAAGCTACAGACCAATGAGATTTGGTCCACAAGTCCCAAAAGTCTAGCACCCAAGTTCCATAAGTAATGTGAAGGCAAATGGAATGTCAGTCTTTACTTCAAAGGCAATAGAATATAAATGTAGGGAGTTTTTGCTAAAAAAAAACTTTACAGTATTCCTCCTGTGGTTTGTTTAGTGCCTTGTAAACACTATTTGTGTCCTTATCCAAGGCAAGATATGTTGACATTGGAAGCAGTCCAGAGAAGGTACACCAAGTGGATATCAGATAGACAGATTGTTCACGATTTTTGAGAAGATTTGTAACTCAAGTTGGTGATTATAGATGTAAGTTAGCTTGCTGAGCTGGAAGATTTGTTTTCAGATGTTTCATCACCATTACCCACCCTAAGAAACCAAGACCTATAAATAGAGGAGGGACATACCACCAACACTTCATTGGTGGCACTCACTGATGTTACCTAGTCATGGTGATGAAACATCTGAAAACAAACCTTCCAGCTCAGCAAGCTGACTTAATATCCGTAGACAGATTGTCTTATGAGGAGAGTTTGAGTAGGTTGGATCTGTATGCAATGGAATATAAAAGAATGAGAGGCAACTTTATTGAAACATACAAGATTTTTTGAGAATAGACAGATTGGTCAGGAAAGGCTGTTTCCTCTTTGGGAAGAGTCTAGGACCAGAGAGCATAATCTCAGAGTAAGGGTTGCACATTTAACACAGATGAGAAATTTACTTTCTCAGATAGCCGTGAATCTGTACAATCCTCCGCCAAAGAGGGTTGTTTAGGCTAGGGTGTTAAGTGTTCAATGTGGAGATACAGATTTTTAAATCAGTAAGGGAATCAGGAGGTATGGGGAATAGGTGAGAAAGCGGAGTTGAGGATTAGCAGATCAGCTATGATCTCATAAAATGGTGGAGCAGACTTGAAGGACTGAATGGCCTACTTCTGTGGCAATGTCTTATTGTCTTTTTACTTAAGGTACATGTTCTACTTTTACGATGTTGTCTTCTTTGGAATAATCTGTGATAAATAATTAAATCATATTCTTGGCTGTCTTAACTATTTTAGATCACTGCTATCATCAGTAATATTAATCTAAAATTAATAGAAAGGTTAATGTTATTAAGTTAGCTAGTCCAGCAATCCTCCTCCTTTCCCAAAATAAATTGAACAATCTTAATGGGGTCTGGGTGATGCAATCAATAGTAGGGTATGTAGAGTCTAGATTAGAGTGGTGCTGGAAAAGAACAGCAGGTCAGACAACATCCGAGGAGCAGGAAAATCGACGTTTTGGGCAAAAGCCCTTCATCAGGAATAGAGATATGTAGCAGAATTGCGTGACAAAATGTGGCAAGATCCATCTTGACATCAGAAGCAAATCACTCCATCTACTATGCTTTTTTTTTTTACAATCAGCATGAAGAGATTCTCCCTAGATAAGGCAAGATATCAACCGACAGTTATTAATTCTTATTAAGTGCCTTGTTAATGCCACAACTCACCATGTCAATATTGGGCCCTTCCATCTTATCAAATGTGCAAACAAGTTCGACATCAGAAAAACCCCAAAAGAGTGAGAGAAGATGATGGCACTAACAGTACAGAAAGGTACTGACCTTGTTCCTACATTACTGGACATTCCTCCAGATGGCTCAGTTTACTTTAACCCAGTGGTAAGCGCTGACCAGGCTAGCGTGGTGTGGGGTCATTGTCTCTACTGCTGGTCCTAGGGGAAGATGCCCTGCCAGTACAGCACCCTTTCGAGCAGAAGTACCAGGTCCTTGCCCACAAGATACGGAACTAATTTCCCACTGTCTGCCATGTCTAGGGCAGTTCCAGACTGATGGTGTTTGACTGTCCACAACCAGCTTTTAAATGTGGGTGCAAGGGAAGCCAATGCATTCTAGGCTATCTGCTCAGTGGCAAGTTCTTCCAGGAACAGTGCATGGTAAGAGGGGGTGAAAATCGGATGGGAAAGATGTCATTGGTGTGGGGTAAGTAATTAATAAGATGAATTTGCAAAGATGCAAGTGAAGACTCACAAGGCCTCATTACAAGAAACACTCCAAAACACACACTTCTGACATAACTTGGACTTTGCCAAAAATCACAAGATTCATCCCATTGTATGAAATATTTCAATTCAATGAGAAAAGCTAACATCACAATGAGTATATCAAAATGATCCTCTACCATAAGATTCAAACTAAATCGTACTGTATATAGCTGTGCGTGAAATTAAAATTAGAAGGCCACAATTTCCATTTAATATGATTCTAAACAAAGCAACGATATGGATATCACCACCTCCCAAGCCCCAAACTGTTCAGATAATTCTGGATCAACATCATTTAAAGCACAAAAACAGAAAAATCACAATTTTCAATCAGTAGCCATGGTAACTTATTTTGATCTTTTTCTTGGTTGTCATTATTTCATCACATTCAACATATTTTGGTCAAAATTAAATCTAATGTTTTCACAAATTTCAGCGATGCCTGTTTAGAGTCATACATAACTGATATGAATTAGAGTCATAGAGTCATAGAGTCATAGAGATGTACAGCATGGAAACAGACCCTTCGGTCCAACCCGTCCATGCCGACCAGATATCCCAACTCAATCTAGTCCCACCTGCCAGCACCTGGCTCATATCCCTCCAACCCTTCCTATTCATATACCCATCCAAATGTCTCTTAAATGTTGCAATTGTAACAGCCTCCACCACTTCCTCTGGCAGCTCACTCCATACACGTACCACCCTCTGCTCACTTCGCATTTATCCAGGTTGAACTCCATCTGCCATTTCTCAGCCCTGCTCTGCATCCTGTCTATCTCGCACTGCAGCCTGCAGTAGCTCTCGATACTATCGACGACACCTCCAACCTTTGTGTCATCTGCAAATTTACTAACCTACCCCTCAACCAGGTTATTTATAAAAACTACAAAGAGCAGAGACCCAAGAAGAGACCCTGCAGGACCCCACTCAACACTGACCTCCAGGCAGAATACTTGCCATCTACAACCACTCTCTGCCTTCTGTCAGCCGACCAATTCTGAATCCAGATAACCAAATCTCCCTGTATCCCATACTTCCTGACTTTAAGAATGAGCCTACCACGGGGAACCTTATCAAATACCTTGCTGATGTCCATATACACCGCATCCACTGCTCAACCTTCGTCGACCTGTCTTGTCACCTCCTCAAAGAACTCAAAGATTTGTGAGGCATGACCTGCCCATCACAAAGCCATGCTGACTGCCTTTAATCACGCTATGCTTTGCCAAATAGTCATAAATCCTATCCCTCAGAATTCTTTCCAAAACGTTGCTGACCACAGACGTAAGACTGACTGGTCTGTAATTGCCAGGGATTTCCCTGTTACACTTCTTGAAAAGAGGAACAACATTTGATGAAGAAAAAATGTTGTACAAAAATGTTGTGCTGGTAAATCAGCTGATATATGACAACACTGGAAACCTTGGAATTTCTTGCAGAGTGAGGCGCAGGCCATAAGACTAAACATCTTTGCTGTAAAATAACATCGGTAAAATTGACAATGTGCTACATCATATTAATCCTGACTTCGACAAGTCTGTCAACTTACTCCTTCATAAAAGATCATCAATAAAATGTGGAGAAAAGCAAAGCAATTTGGAATAGAAGCAATTCAGTGCTTTTTGTCCAAACCTGCCAGAAAAATTGAACCACACATGAATTAATTTGATTTAAGTGGAATTAAGTTCTCAGTTTTTATTTGGAAAGGTGGAAGATTATTTTGCATATAACCTTAAATTCTTTACATGTTTGAATTAAAAGATTGTAACAATAATATTATTTAGTGTATTCATGGAATCCAGCTGACAAAAATATTCAACAATGTAATGACAAATTCTGACACGGGAGTAGTTTTAATATTAACATATTTTCAATGTGAGTCAACCTACTATAAAACACAGCAGCACAATACCTCATGTTCTTTTATTCTAAAGGACATTTAACAAACAGCATAAATCTAAATGTACATTGACATGTGGTGAAAAATCCACCTTTTTAAAAATCATTGGAATTGATTCATCCTTTACAATTTATGCAATTTCCATAATGCTAACACCACAATGTAGGTTGCGAGCATAGTTTTCAGAAGACATTATTAGGTATGCAAATAACAAAGTAAATTTATTCTGATCTAATCTCTAACCAATTAAGAGGTCACATTTCCCTCTGTTCCTTTTCCACATCTTCTACATTGGTTCAACTCTCAGAAAATCTATGTCATATATACTGCAAATACTGGATCTGCTTGCATGTGGCAGATCAATTATGTTAAGATTCATTCTTGTTCAAAGATTAACAATTTTAAATTTTCATATTCCCATAAACAGAAATTATTCATAACAAACTGCAATATAATGACTGTAATCAGGGAAAAAAAACAAATATTAAAGCAGACTAATGGAAGCTCATAAGGATTCTAAGACCTTCTTCGCAGTGACTGTGACCTTTTTACTTGTGGAGTATATTTCCACATGAAGTATCTTGCTTTATTTTGAGCAATAATCAGAATTACCTAATTTTTCACCAATTTATTCATTCACATTTTCCACCTGCCTGTTACAAGGGATAAAATACAAATGCATTTTTAGAATATTACTTGCAGCTACAGAACAAAGCCTGTAATGTCTTCTCGTTTTGAGGGAAAGAAACAAGGTTGAGAAATGGTTTACCAATTAATATTTTAAGAATATGAGAAAGTACCCAACATAATAGCCTTTGAACTGTCCTACAAGTTATGCCAATTTAGGTTCAGGCTTCTGCTAAAATGCATTTCGATAATCAAAATTGTGCATGATCAGTGAAATAACGTAGTTATTTATATTCTTTGCAGCTAACAAATGATATATTTTAGAAAACATTAGCTACTGCACTTTTATTAATAAACATGTTTACCAACAAAAAGAAATCAGCAATTTTAATGACAGTATCTAATCTTAATACCTTGATTTTCAATCATGGAAAATTACTTAAAACACACTGAACAGATTACTAGTTTGATTGGCATAGACTGGACAGATTTTGAATAAATTCAACTTTTTTTTAAACAGACAAAAAGATTTAAAATGTGCCTAAAAATAAGCACACACTGAAGAACTTCCATGAATAACTGCAAACAGATGTAACAAGTAGGAATTTGTTATCCTAATCATTGAGAACTTTGGGCATGCCTAGTTTCATGGCCAGAGGTAACTTTAACATGGCTTTTAAAATTGTAGAAACTTTATTTGTGACTTGACAAGAACATATTTATTGTTTTTGTACTCTGCAAGGTTCAACATTATATCCTGCATGTGAAATACATGTAATGATTACAGTTAGCTTCAATCCATACAGTGCAAGTGTCTGATTAAGGCAGTTGCCACTTGAAGGGCTTCACTTTAGTCACAAGCAGACCCTGTGTGCTCTGCGAGACAAAACCACTTACTTTGCCCACTCCAGCTGTGTTGGCAGCCATTTTTCATTCCTATTGCGCATTTGAGATTTAGACGAGGACAGAAGGCATGCCAAGTTGCATTTTGTGCAGTGAGGCCCTGTTAATCTATGTTACTGCCCAAGCCATCATGTAATTTTTTTTCTCCTTACACACATTCCTATTTAACCCTTTCATTTAAGTCTTCATCTTCCAACATCACCCTGAGTCTACAATTAGCCATGCCAACCATCATGATGTACTCACTACCTGATCTCCCACCCAGTAGACATCATGGTGTTAATATTTGATGATTCCCACCCCTTCCCATGGCATATTGTCTCCATCCCTCCTCCATATAGAGCTGCAAGCACCCCCCCGCCACTAAACCTCGCTATAATTACTGTTCCCCTTTGCATCCCAGCATGCTAACTCCAATCCTTTTAATTGACTTTCCCAACTATCGTAGTGCGTCTGATGAACCATTTTGACTTTCAGTCAATAGATCCCGTTGCCCCAGTTGCTCAGGGGCTCTTAAAATTCAAACCTTAGCATTAAAGTGTTAGCAGCAATATGAATGTGGGGTGCTTTCCCCCACTAGTTTGATGCTAAAAGTGGCTGCGGAAGTGAGGGCTAGTGCATTTCAGGATTAGGCAGGTTTTTAAATGCTGTAGTAACAATATTACCACCCCTGAACATTAATTTTCTAAATGTGGTGTTTTATCCCTCAGAAAAAAATCCCCTTAAATCCCATTTGTATTTCCATTTGTTTATCTGCATATCACTACAATCCAATTCACGATTCCTACTCTAGATTCCATTCTTGGACAGTGCATACCTCAGAGAATATTCCTCAATCTGAATGGATAAAAAGCCTCCCTCTTGCTCTTCACAGATGCCACAGAGCACTTGTTGAGGGTGCTACATTGACAGGAATACCAGATTATCAGCAATCTCTTCTGACAAGCCTGAAAAAACACTGGGCAGCTGCCAGTGAGGTGAATCAAAGGACCACTTCTTCACTGCTGAAAACAAAATCTGAGCAAATATGTTCTAAAGTGGTTGCTAGAGCACCAATATTTAACCTCCTTATTTTGCTTCATGGTCTTGCATAAACACAAAATTCTAAAGTAGCTTTATTAATAGCACAAGATAAAATATAAATGTTAGGAAAAAAAATGTATCAAATGTGTTATGAAATCATAGGCAGGATTTGACTGAGTCAGTAATACAAAGTCATACTGGACTCAAAACATTATCTATATTTCTCTCTCAACAGATGCTGCCAGACGTGCTGAGTTTTTCCCAGCACTTTGTTTTTGTAATGGGCTAACGTGCTGGACATCGTGGTAGCACACCCTTTGGTCCAACCAGTCTATGCCAAACATAATTTTAAACTAAACTAGTCCCACTTGACTGGTACTGGCCCATATCTCTCCAAACCTTTCCTATTCATGCACGTGTCCAAGTGCCTTTTACATGTTGTAACCATGTCCACATCCAGCCTGTAAAAAGGCTCTTATTTCTTATACCCAGCTGCCTTTGTTATGGATCAGGCTAGACCTTCCGAAGTATATTATGGAGTTAGTCTAACTTTTCTTTTAAAGAAAAAGCCAAGTATGTAACTAGTTAATGGATTATATAACCATTAATCATCAATTGTTCTAATTTTGGCAGCATCTCATAAGCACATCCTTTGTCAAAAAAAAATGCAATTCAGCAAAATACTTATGATTCTCACATGCCACCTCTCTCCAGTCCAGAATAAACAAACAATGTGTCCCTTTTGATTTTTAAGTGGAAGCCTCATTGTCCAAGACTTGACTTTACCAGCAGAGAACTGATGTTTTTAGCTCCAACGGCCAGCAAAACTTCTCAACTAACTGAAAGCAAAACCAAAAACCTTTCTGGTTTTGTGCAAGCCCTGGCCCTACCCACTCATGACTCTTTTGTCTTATTTAAAAAATAATCTAGAGACCACTCAAACGTTGTCTACCAATTGCCTGTGTGAACGAAACATTTCAGCACACTGTGGCAACACTCCTCTGCAAGAGAACAGCACAGAACTCCTCTCTTAAAGGCACATTATTGTCAGCCCCTGTAGTTAAAAGTAAAAGAAAAAAAGTAGCCTTATTATGACATTGGTATGGTGAGCCAATTTTGTACAAGTCAAATGATCACTGCCCATTGTGATATAGGTACCTTAATCATAGGTAGAACTTCGGATCGCTGACCTGGATAGCATTGTTGAAACCATCTCCAACTTCTGACACCGATAGCATTTTGCACTGAATCACTTTTGCTCAGAAAGGAAAATTCAAAATCGCAAAATATTGAACACTGAATATTATAAATTTGGTCCCTAAAGAACACTAGTTTCCTATGTTAAATCATGAAAGGAATTGGTACGTATCTGATTTTCGGGGTCTTGTTCCCATTTCTGTCCTGGGATTTCCGGGGATTATCAGGTGTGAGAAAGACAGAAGGATTTTTTTGTGACATGCTTATGTTTATCTTGTGCTATTATTGGAACACCATATAAATGGGAGGGTACATTCTCTCGTCCTACTTATATATCCTGTACTTGCAGCCAAAATACAAGACAGCTTTACAATGTTTGCGTTGAGGAATTGCATTAAGACCTTCAGCAATTTGACAGTGCAAGGGAGCTGAGCAGCAAACTGAGGTCACACATAAATGTGCAGGAATGGATCATGCCATAAGGCAACCTCCAGCCACAGGGAAAAGACCTTGAGACCAATGTTCATGGACAAAGCATTTATCACCCTGGCTTTCTGGCACCAAGCAAAAGTGCAACATTTCATTTTCATCCTGATGACATTGGACTCAAGTGGCAGAACACTGTTTCTAACAATTCCTAACTTCATTATACAGTTGCAAACATTTTTCATGAAACCAGTACATCTCAATAGTTTGAATCACTCCTTCATCACATGATACTCTGAGGTCACCTAAATCTCAGACGCAGTTACAAGTAACAATCAGTTCTTTCTAATAATAATCAAATTATGTTATGGACAGTGAACTTGCTTCAAATTTGCATCACAGCAGACTCCATTTTCACTTTAAAAAACAAACAAACAGTCATACATCATGGAAACATAAAATCCAACCAGTCCACGTCGACTATGTTCCCAAACTAAACTAGTTCCACCTGCCTGCACTTGGCTCATGTCCCTCCAAATCTCTTCTACTCATGAACTTATCTAAATTTTCTTTTTAAAATGTTCTCACTGTAACTGCAACGACCACTCTCTCTGGCAGTTCATTCCACACACTAACCATTCTCTGAGGAAAAAAGTTTGCCCTTCACGACTGTTTTAAATCTTTCTCCTCTCACCTTACAAATATGCCTCCTAGTTTTGAATTGCCCCACCTTCGGGGAAAAAACCCTTGTCATTTACCTTATCTATGCCCCTCATAATTTTATAAACCTCAATTAGGTCACCCCTCAAGCTCCTATGCTCCAGTCAAACAAGTCCCTACCTGTTTTATAATTCTAACCCTCTATTACTGGTAACATCCTGGTGAATCTTCTTTGAACCCTTTCCAGTTTAATAATAATCCTTCCTATATAAGGGTGACCAAAACTGCACACGATACTCCAGAAGAGATCTCACATGATGTGTGACTCGAGTTGAGTTATACAAATATCCGAAAAGTGCATGATTTTAAATGATTGCTTTAGACAATACAAGTGGATTTTCCAATACGGTCAAAGTACCAGCATATCCCACAAAAATTATGGTAATTCTTGAGATTAACTCTCCAAATAACAGGATTTCTATATTGTTAGTATAACAGATGTTGCAACTAGCTCTTTAAGGATTAAGGCCATGTAACTTTGGCAACTAGTTACAAAAACAATCAAATTTTTTTGTGCAAGAATTTTCTAAGCACTGTAAACAGATAGTGATAAATGGAATATGGGGAGATATCGTAACAGTTCCTTCACTGTCCCTGCATCAAAAAAAAAATCACATAATCCCCTACGGTATGATATTTTGCATGTACCTATGGCAGTTCATCACCATTTTCTTCAGGGAAACGAGGAACGGGCAATAAATGCTGACCCAGCCAAAACCGCAATGACATTTTAATTAATTATCATTCAGGAGAAACTTTGCAAGTAATTCATGTTATCAACTGCTTGGACTTTGTAACTCAAATTTCTCTAAGGACAAGGCCTATAATAAATGCATGCGGACATTGGCTTGTCATGAAATAAAAGTTTGAATTGAGCAGGAAGATTAAACAGGTCCACAGGGGAAGGTATGCTATTGCCGGTCTGGTATTTTCAATCACCAAGCCGTAGTTATTGATTTAAGAGTTAAAATGACCATTAAAAAAAAATTGCATTTTGTGTAGGTTACTGTCTGATACTAAAAGAAAAAGCTGGCCCTTCAAGATGCACTGGAAAGGGATCATGAAACAAGCTGGACAAGTTAACAAAAAATGTAAAATTTGCAGATTTGTGACCATACTAAAAGACTACTTTCAAGTCTTATCATTACAGAAACCACTGAGAAATGTAAAGCTTCACCACAAGTAGTTCACATTAGCATGGGTTTTATGCAGTGACCATGAGTACAGGTAAAACTACATGACCATTTCACTCCATTTTTAAATAACAGATCCACATAATATTAATCTTCGTTAATAAATGTATTGACAAAAATAATGAGACATGCTGTTAAAAGTTGTTATGATCCTGGACTAAAACACCTAGTTTTTACAATCTGGCTCGGGACAAAAACGTTTTTAAAAAAACCCTGTTCTGAAGGTGGCTCACTGGACCTGAAACAATAACTCTTTCTCCCCACATATGCTGCCAGAGCAGTGCTGCCAGAGCAATGGCATTTTTCCAGCAATTTTTGATTTTGTTTCTTTTTTAAAAATATTGACGAAAAGGGAGAGATACTATTTATTTTCTGAGATAATAAAACCATAAATTCAAAGGTTTTGAACAAACAATAACCTTTAATTTACAAAATTAGAACAGTAACACAATCTACAATTATTTGTTCTGCTTATATTCTAACATCCAGAGTTAACAAGAGGTAAGTGGGCGGCACGGTGGCACAGTGGTTAGCACTGCTGCCTCGCAGTGCCAGAGACCCGGGTTCAATTCCCGCCTCAGGCGACTGACTGTGTGGAGTTTGCACGTTCTCCCCGTGTCTGCGTGGGTTTCCTCCGGGGGCTCCGGTTTCCTCCCACAGTCCAAAGATGTGCAAGTCAGGTGAATTGGCCATGCTAAATTGCCCGTAGTGTTAGGTAAAGGGATAAATGTAGGGGTATGGGTGGGTTACGCTTCGGCGGGTCGGTGTGGACTTGTTGGGCCGAAGGGCCTGTTTCCACACTGTAAGTAATCTAATCTAAAAAAAAAAAATGGGTAGCAGATAAACTGTGGTAGAATGCCCACAGGCTATATAAAAATAGCAGAAATGGTCAAGTACTGAACCCAACAATGTCTCAGTCATCCCCCAGACTTTAGTACAATGTGGAACATCAATTCCCATTAAAAAAACTTACAAGAAATTCCAATCTTTCTCTTTTGAATTCATAGCCTTGAAAGTCTCTCACCAACTACCAATGATTGCTTGTATTTTGGTATTTCATCTTCCTTGCCATGGTCTATGGACCCTTGATTCTTGAAACTACACTCCAACAATTACTCACAAACATGGCTCCAGCTTTACCAAACAAGTATTTGTTCTTCACTTGTCTGTGTTACCTGCACATCCACCAATATCATTTATTGTATCCGTTGCTCCCGATACGGTCTCCACCACATTGGGGAGACTGGACGCCTCTTGCAGAGCGCTTTAGGGAACATCTCTGGGACACCCGCACCAATCAACCACACCGCACCGTGGCCCAACATTTCAACTCCCCCTCCTACTCTGCTGAGGACATGGAGGTCCTGCTTCCTTCACCACCACTGCCTCACCACCCGACGCCTGGAGGAAGAACGTCCCATCTTCCGCCTCAGAACACTTCAACCCCAGGGCATCAATGTGGACTTCAACAGTTTCCTCATTTCCCCTTCCCCCACCTCACCCCAGTTCCAAACTTCCAGCTCAGCACTGTCCCCATAACTTGTCCTACCTGCCTATCTTCTTTTCCACCTATCCACTCCACCCTCCTCCCTGACCTATCACCTTCATCCTCTCCCCTACTCACCTATTGTACTCTATGCTACTTTCTCCCCACCCCCACCATCCTCTCATTTATCTCTCCACCCTTCAGGCACTCTGCCTGTATTCCTGATGAAGGGCTTTTGCCCGATACGCTGATTTTACTGCTCCTCAGATGCTGCCTGAACTGCTGTGCTCTTCCAGCACCTCTAATCCAGAATGTGTTCTAATCTTGCTCAACTACATAGAACAAATAGTCCTTGTGAGCATTCTTCACCCTTACTCTTAGACGCAAGGAACTATTAAAGCATATGGCTTTCTCCAAGTCCCAACCATTCCCTACACTCTTAGTGAGAGTTAACGCCAGCACTTAGCAGTACTACCTGGCACATTCTGCCACGTCACAATGGCTTATAGCCTGCTACAGCATTTTCAGGACAGAGCCTGTTCTCCCTAGTCTGATTAACCACCCATTCATCACAAACTTATTGGGCTTCCTCCAAATTGCTGAAAATTGACTGTTCAGCAACTACAAACCCCTCAAAGTAACCTATTGAAATCCTAGTAACAAGGCCCATGCCTGTTCCTAGCCATTACTGAATGCAATTAATATTTGGGAACAGTCAAATGTAGCAACCCTCAGAACTGCCTGTTCCCTGAATGTTACGATATTCATAGATTAATTCTTGCACAGCACAAAATTGATGCAAAAAGATACATTCAACTCCAAGTTTTATACTCATTGGAATAGAATTGAGACAATATCAAAATTCAAAGACAGAAACAAATGTATATTACATTTGAGAAAAGGTGATTTGTTGGCAGGTAGACATTCTTGTGTTGCAATTAATTCTAATGATTTATTATTTTTGGCTTTTTTTCATAACTTTGGTTGAGACATGAACCGGGTACCAACTATTGGTGGTCTTGGATGTATTGCCTGATAAGGGAGTGGAAACAAATTCAGCAGTAACTATTAAAAGGGAATTGGATTGTTACTTGAAGAGAAAAATGTACAGGGTGATGGGGAAACTGCAGGTGTCAGAGACTAATTGGTCAGCTCGACCATAGATATGATGGGCTAAGTGGTCTCCTACTGCTGTATCATTCTATGATCTATCACTTAATTCATTAATTTGCATAA
>NC_057716.1:64321073-64355800 GCF_004010195.1 Chiloscyllium plagiosum
GAGAGTGTGCAAACTCCACACAGAGAGTCGCCTTAGGCAGGAAATGAACCCGGGTCTCTGGCGCTGTGAGGCAGCAGTGCTAACCACTGTACCACCGTGCCACCTAAAACGAGGTGGCTGCAGCCACAACGCAGAGTGCTAACCACTATATGATCACGGCACCCCACAGACGAGCACTATTGGTAGCGGATACAGGTATTCCATGCTCCTCATAATTTTGTAAACCTCTATAAGGTCACCCCTCAGCCTCCAACGCTCCAAGGGAAACAACCCCAGCCTGTTCAGCCTCTCTCTATAGCTCAAATCCTCCAACCCTGGTAACATCCTTGTAAATCTTTTCTGAACCCTTTTCAAGTTTCACAACATCTTTCCGCTAAGAAGGAGACCAGAACTGCACACAATATTCCAACAGTGGCCTAACCATTGTCCTGTACAGCCGCAACATGACCTCCCAACTCCTGTACTGAAAACATGTTGCTGGAAAAGCACAGCAGGTCAGGCAGCATCCAAGGAACAGGAGAATCGACGTTTCGGGCATAAGCCCGAAGTGTGGACACACTTTCCTCATTCCTGAAGAAGGGCTTATGCCCGAAACGTCGATTCTCCTGTTCCTTGGATGCTGCCTGACCTGCTGCGATTTTCCAGCAACACATTTTCAGCTCTGATCTCCAGCATCTGCAGTCCTCACTTTCTCCTCCCAACTCCTGTACTCAACACTCTGACCAATAAAGGAAAGCATTCCAAACACCTTCTTCACTATGAACCTGCACTCCAAGGTCTCTTTGTTCAGGAACACTCCCTAGGACTTTACCATTAAGTGTATAAGTTGTTCAAAGAGTGTTATTAAGTTGGTAAGACTGACCTTCCCTGCACAAAACCATGCTGCCTATCACTGATAAGCCCATTTTCTTCCAAATGTAAAAAGATCCTCTCTCACAGTTTCCTCTCCAGCAACTTCCCTACCACTGATGCCAGGCTCACCAGTCTATAATTAAGTGGATTGTCCCTGCTGCCCTTCTTAAACAAAGGGACAATATTGGCAATTTTCCAGTCCTCTGGGATCTCACCTGTGTTCAAGTATGCTGCAAAGATATCTGTTAATATCCCAGCTATTTCCTCTTTTGCTTCCTTCAGTCACCTGGGACAGATTCCATCTGGACCTGGGAACTTGGCACCTTAATGAGTTTTAGAATACCCAACACTACCTCCCTCCTTCTGCCATCTTGACCTAGAGTAATCAAACATCTATCCCTAACTACAACATCTCTCATGTCTTTTTCCTCAGTGAATACCAATACAAAGTATTCATTAAGAATCTCACCCATTTTCTCTGACTCCATGCATAACCTCCTCCTTTGTCCCTGAGTGGGCCAACCCTTTCCCTAATTACCCTCTTGCTCCTTTATTGAATAAAAGGCTTTGTGATTTTCCTTAACCCTGTTTATTAAAGATATTTCATGACCCCTTTTAGCCTTCTTAATTCCTCGTTTCGGATTGGTCCTACTTTCCTGATATTCTCCCAAAGCTTCATCTGTTTTCAGTCATCTAGACCTTACAAATGCTTCCTTTCTCCTCTTAGCTAGCCTCACAATTTCACTAGTCATTCATGGTTCCATAATCTTGCAATTTTTATCCCTCATTTTCACAGGGACATGTCAGTCCTGCATTCTAATCAACCTTTCTTTGAAAGCCTCCCACATATCAAATGTGGATTTATCCTCAAACAGCTGCTCCCAATCCACATTCCCCAACTCCTGCCAAATTTTGCTATAGTTGGCCTTCCCCAAATTTAGCACTCTTCTTTGAGGACCACTCTCATCTTTGTCCATGAGTATTCTAAAACTTATGGAATTGTGATCACTATTCCCAAAGTAATATCCTACTGAAACTTTAACCACCTAGCCGGGCTCATTCCCCAGCACCAGGTCCAGTCTGGCCCTGTCCAGAGTTGGACTATTTACGGTTTGCTCTGTAAAACCCTCCTGGATGTTCCTTACAAATTCTGCTCCATCTAAACCTCTAACACTAAGTGAATCCCAGTCAATGTTGGGAAAATTAAAACTTCCCATATCCACCATTCTGTTGCTCCTACATCTTTCCATAATCAGTCTATATATTTGTACCTCTATCCCACACTCGCTGTTGGGAGGCCTGAAGTACAGCCTCAACATTGTTACTGCACTCTTCCTATTTTTGAGCTCTGTCCATATTGCCTCACTGCTCGAGTCCTCCATAGTGTTCTCCTTCAGCCCTGCGGGGATATCCTTTCTGACCAGTAATGCAACTCCTCCACCCCTTTTACCTCCCTCTCTATCCCACAGGAAGCATCTATATCCTGGGATATTTAGTTGCCAATCTTGCTCTTCCCTCAACCAAGTCTCAATAATAGCAATAACATCATACTCCATCATAACATCAAAGTAAGAAGGTTTCTATAATTGGTGATTGGGTTGGATGCTTCAACCCCAATGATTGTCAAACTAAAGAAAAAGAAACTATCCTCAAGGGTCAGTGATTAAATCAGCAATTTCCTACAGCCTAATATATGTTTTCAATAAATAATCTGCAACTTCAGCTTCTAGACGTAAGCAAAAATGTTGCAGGTAACATATTACTTTAAGATGGACGCACAAATGGACAGACCAGAGATATTTACAGATATCACTGAAAAAAAGACCGAAAGTGGAGGTGGTATTAATAACACATGACATTTCAACATTGTAAATAATAACATAGGGCAATATTTAATGCTCCCCAAAACTGAGTGGAGAGTTGTGAACAATGAGTCCTCCAAGCTTAGAGAGGAGATTCAGTTGCCTTTCTGGCTCCCCTAATTAAATCTGATGGAAAAGGTTAAGGTCAGCGTTTGCACCTGAAGGCCAATAATGACTCTTAATAGTCACTATATGTGGGTGGTGGGCTCAAGATACACCACATAAGCATTTGCGTGCCTGTGTATCTGTGTCCTTCCTTCAAGCATTATGTGGTCACTAGGGAGTGAATCTGGTGGTTACATACAAAGGAAAGTACCCAAACCCTTTACAAAAGTCCTTGCTTCCACTCTTGTGTGGACTTCCCAGTCCAACCCCACCAACTCTGTCCCACACCTCCAAAAACTATCTTCAGAATCAGGCCACTTGCACTGTCAAATTGTCATCACCCTTGATGGTGTTGCCATTATTCAAGAGTGGCCTGCTTCTGTTTGCATCTGTCAGAGGTAGGCACCTGTTCTATACCAGGCAGAAGTGGGTACTGCAGATGCTGGAGATTAGAGTCAAGATTAGAGTGGTGCTGGAAACGCACAGCAGGTCAAGCAGCATCAGAGGAGCAGGAAAATCAATGTTTCAGGCAAAAGCCTTTCATCTGGAATGAAGAACTCATTCCTGATGTAGGGCTTTTGCCTGAAACATCGATTTTCCTGCTCTTCGGATGCTGCCTGACCTGCTGTGCCTTTCCAGCACCACTCTAACCTGTTCTATACCATCAAGTATCATGAGAGGTTGCCCTGGAGCTGGGAAAGTTGAGACAGTCTGGAAAATCGAGACAGTCTGGAAAATCAAAAGAGGGTTCTTAGAAAAGGCTAAGCTGTAATCTCTAGCTCACCAGTTTGTGAACGTGACGATTAAATTTCACCCATAGACTACTAAAATAAGGAAGTTATACTAAATCATCAGCTAGGCTGGAACACTGTCCATAGCGACATTATATCTTAGGAACAATCTTAAAGTCCAATAAGTGATATATGAGGATAACAAAAACACAGACACATAGGTTATTTCTTTTCTGTCGTGAGTTATGAATTGGAATGCATGTCAGAAACAGCTGAGAAAATTCATATGAATTTTCAAAAGAAAGCTGGATACTTTAAGCAGAGTTTTGGAAAATTGACTAAGTGGATAGCTGTGTCAAAGAGCTGACACAGGCATGATGGGCCTTTTCTATGTTATATTGTTCTATAATTCTATGAATAATACCCCTAAGGATATGCTCCACATGTAAAAGGCACAGAGGTTTAAGTCTTGCTACTGGATTACTATATGGAGAAAGTGGAGATACAACTGGAAAGAATACATGGAAAAATAAATTACTGGTATCTCTCATGGTACCTTTCCTCATAAAATTTGCCTTGTAAGCCTGATTACTCTAAAGTTGTAGGAGTGGAATGAAAGAGGCACTTTCATGAAGCCAGTGGGTGCAGCTGCTCTATACCAAGGAGAAAAGGTTTATTTTACAAACCACATTATAGCTTGCAATATTCTATTAGCTCAATGAAATAGATTTTGAGGAACATGGAAATGGTTCAAGTAAAATGAAGTAAAATAGGACAATCACCTGATGAAGGAGTGTCGCTCCGAAAGCTAGTGTGCTTCCAATTAAACCTGTTGGACTATAACCTGGTGTGGTGTGATTTTTAACTGAAGTAAAATATTTTCAGAATTTCAACCAATTTTCATGCATTTCTATTTTCTTCAGGCAAGCAGCATCAATCTGTTACCTCAAGTGGCTAGAATGTAGAGACACAATGTATTATTATTGTGGTGATGTTAATCCTTTCTAGGTATGCATATGGATGTGTCATACAGAGATAAAACAATGCCTTGCCAATGATGTCACATTCCATGATCAAATAAAAACTAATGCACTTTAAATACACACATCTTCTAAAAATCACTCTCCAGCACTGATGATACACAAGTGACAAGTCAACGAGCTGAATCTACATAAAAGAAAATAGGTTATAACCTTAGTTGAGTAGAAATGGGTAGGTAACATTACAATCAATTGTTCCTGGTAGTTATTGACTTGATTTTCTCAACAAGAATGATAACATATGATTTGTCCAATTCAGCCTATATTCTCTCCATTAATTTAGGGACTACTAGTTTTTGCACATGGGAAGCTCATCGCACCGTAAGGGTTAGTGTTATCAAAGACAATATCATCACTTTGATAACACATACAAGGTAACTGATTACGTTTAAGAAAAAGCCAAGCCTACTTCCCCAAGAGATCCCTGCACAGACACGGTGACAAGATGCTGAACATCCATTCATCATGATCCTCTGAGGAATTATCATGTACCTCAGTAGATGTAGACATTACACAAAAGACCAGCTGATCCCACCTATGAAATATGGAGATGAATATGGAGATCAATTACTCTAACATCTTGGGAGGCTGACAAAATAGAATCTTTTTGGATAATGAAATTGAGATTATCATAAGTATTTTCACTGAAGATAAACCAGCAGGGAGAAATTAGGTTGTAGTGTTAGAGGTGTTGTAAAAAACATCTGATTATGTAAAATTAGAGACTTGTGTAGAATTTGATTGATTGATTTATTGTTGTCACATACCAAGATAGAATGAAGAGTGTTGTTTTGCGTGCTATGCAGGCAGATCATACCATACAAAAGTGCATCAGGGTAGCAGAACAGAGTGCATAATACACAGTATTACAGCTGCAGAGAAAGCGTGGAAAGAGATAATTGATTTAACACTGGAGAGGCCCATTCAAAAGTTTGATAATAGCAGGGAATAAGCTGTTCTTGAACCTGTTCATATTCAAACTTGTATAAGACCATAAGACATAGGAGCGGAAGTAAGGCCATTCGGCCCATCGAGTCCATTCTGCCATTCAATCATGGCTGATGGGCATTTCAACTCCACTTACCCACATTCTCCCCGTAGCCCTTAATTCCTTGTGATATCAAAGGTTTCTATTAGATCTCCCCTTAATCTTCTAAACTCCAATGAATACAATCCCAGGATTCTCAGCCGTTCCTCGTATGTTAGACCTATCATTCCAGGGATCATCCGTGTGAATCTCTGCTGGACACGCTCCAGTGTCAGTATGTCCTTCCTGAGGTGTGGGGACCAATACTGGACACAGTACTCCAAATGGGGCGTAACCAGAGCTTTATAAAGTCTCAGTAGCACAACTGTGCTTTTATATTCCAACCCTCTTGAGATAATTGACAACATTGCATTCGCTTTCTTAATCACGGACTCAACCTGCATGTTTACCTTTAGAGAATCCTCAACTAGCACTTCCAGATCCCTCTGTACTTTGGCTTTACAAATTTTCTCACCGTTTAGAAAGTAATCCATGCTTCTATTCTTTTTCCCAAAGTGCAAGACCTCGCATTTGCTCACATTGAATTCCATCAGCCACTTCCTGGACCACTCTCCCAAACTGTCTAGATCCTTCTGCAGCCTCTCCACTTCCTCAGTACTACCTGCCTGTCCAACTAACTTTGTATCGTCGGCAACTTTGCTAGAATGCCCCCAGTCCCTTCATCCAGATCATTAATATATAATGTGAACAGCTGCGGCCCCAACACTGAACCCTGCGGGACACTGCTTATCACCGGCTGCCATTCCGAAAAAGAACCTTTTATCCCAACTCTCTGCCTCCTGTCAGACAGCCAATCCTCTATCCATACCCTAGCTCACCTCGAACACCATGGGCCCTCACCTTGCTCAGCAGCCTCCCATGCGGCACCTTATCAAATGCCTTTTGGAAGTCTAGGTAGACCACATCCACTGGGTTTCCCCGGTCTAACCTACTTGTCACTTCTTCAAAGAACTCCACCAAGTTTGTCAGGCATGACCTCCCCTTACTAAATCCATGTATATATTCTACCTGACAGAAGAAGGTGGAAGGGAGTTTAACTTGAACTTCAAACACTTCTGTACCTTCAGTATTCAAGGTTTATTTTAACCTTCAATATTTATTTCAGGACCTAGTGTATCACAGAATCATAAAATAAATACAACACTCGAGGGCTGCTGCAGCTTGGCTCTACAAGACACTTTTTCTCAATTTAACAGAAATAAACATTTTGGTCGCAAAACCTTGGATCATGAATGACACTTTAAACACCGCCTACTTCTGAAATATTGGTCATTTTTTAAGTAAATTAGCACTGTTTTCCGCTTAAAGATTTTTTTTTCCAAATTTTGTTTTGGTGGTGTCAACACGTTTCATTTTCTAATATGGGTTTAACGAGAATCACTTATTACACAGTAGTAATTTCTTACCACTAATGAATGACAACACTAATGGAAATAATTACCAGGTGGTGGATTACATAAAACAGAGAATGCAAACAGAAGTTTATCAAAACCCTTATGCTACAAGAGATGTAAGTTACACAAACTGATTTTAATTTCTTAATTTCATTCAAGTCAATAATTGATCCTCTTTTTGTATACCTGAAGAACATACTCAGTAAATAGAAAAACCTTACAGATGTATTATGATACAACACAAAGTAAGGCTAACAATTTTGAACAGCATTATGGAGCACCGATACATCTCACCTACCAGATCAATTTGGGCATTTTGTTTCCATTGGCAACGATTACATCAGAATGTTGAAGGCCTAAGGCTCCTTCCATAGTCTGACAATGGTACTATACTAAGAAAGCAATGTGCATCGAGGAGTTGCTATCCATTTATAAGCTGTTCAACAGACCAACCTTTTACTTAGTGGGTTTTGTTTGGCAAAATTCAAATAAGATGAGCTACTCCAGTAGGAGCATTGCCTAAGTACACTCTATAACTAATTAAAGGAGGTGATAGCATAGCGAGGGACTAGCAATCCAGTGACCTAGGTGAATGGTTTAGGAACACAAATCCAAATCAATTTGAAAGCAATGAATTTCCAGAATTAATAGCTAGCATAATGGTGACTATGTAACCATTGTCAATAGTTGTGAAAAATTGATCTGGAAGGGAAAGCTGTCATCCTCACCTGACCTACCTGTGATTTCAGACCTACAGTAATCTTATTGGTCATCTGAAATGGCCCAAGCAGGTCACTCCGACTGCATGGCAATTAAGAATCAACAGTAAGTGTTGGTCCAATAGGCAACAAATACATCTCACAAGCAAGTATTTAGATAAGCACCAAATCTGGATGAACTGATCAGTCATCTTAAAGTTCGTGGGATCTTATTATGTGCAAATGATTGCTGTATTTGTTAACACAACAACACAGCATTTCAAGGTATATTTTTGTGCATGAATTATTTGACACTACAATAAAAATCCTGATGCTAATTGTTGTTTATTAGCAAAGTTAGGGCTGACCAGGAATCAAAATCAGACTCTCCCTGGGTTTTGAGCCTCCAGTACACCCAGATAAAATACACTGAGTGAATTTCACAGGGAATCTCTTGTACAGTAGATTTGTTCCAGCAATGATTTAGCATCATTTTATACAAAATTGAAGTCTAATGCAATAATTAAAATGATTCTTTGTATTCATTGCACAGCATAAAAATGACAGCTGTTTTTCAGCTCAAGTTTCACATTTCTCAAGTAGAATCTCACTTGTATTGCAGCCTGTCAAAATATCACTGAAAATATGTAATATGTAACAGAATAGATTTGTTACTTATACAAATTGCTAGCTAAAACAAAAAAGTAACTTGCCAGTATTTAGAAACCACAGCAGAATTTTATTTGTATGTGATATTAAAATCTTCAGGAAAAGGTACAAATGAGTTTACAATTAAAATCACTATTGGTTGTAATGACTGTTGCTGTCCTGTAAAGATGTTCTCCTGTAGCCAAGTGTGATTAAACAATTCAAAATTCAGTACTAATTGACAGCAAATTGAATTGATAATAAAATTGTGATCTTGTTGAATAAACAGAAATTCATTCACTATATTTTGTGGTGTACTTCATTAGATTCTGGCTGTTGGTTTATCAAACTCTGATGGAAAAATGGAAAATGGATGGAATTTGGAAAGACATTTGTTTCTCCATCACCCGGAGAAGATGACTTTAAATTATTTTTTATAAAATTCCTTATCATTGTAGCTTAAAAAATAATTGCAGAACAATTCAATCTAACATTTCTTAATATTGAATGGTACCTCAATGCTATGCAAAACAAGATTCTCTTCAGTTGACATATTTTGTGGATTCCTGGCCTGGCATTTGGGTTGCGTACTTCACCTAGGGGAAGAAAAAACAAACATGAACTATTGCATTCAGCATTAAATAGGGCCAGAACATTCTGGAATAACAGGTCCAAGAGTTGACTGGAAACCTGGCCTAGAATGTACAAAAATACCACCAATGCGCATGTTCTGCCAACTCAGTTTAAAATTCAACACTGACCCAGAATTCTACTTTCACAGCTATTTACATGCATAGTGTTGCAACTATATTACCTAATGTTTAAACATATTTTATGTTGCAGACCAAAAGGCCAATATCAATATGAGCAAGTCAAAGAAACCCAATAAAAAAAAATCTTTTAAAGAAGTGTAGTTCCAAAATAAAATCCTGTCCGCATTCTTGGATTTTTTTTCCCCTCCATCTCTTATTCCCTGATCTTTTCTAGATGAAGAACTTCAGAAATACTTACACATGCCAACCATGAATGTCATTTTTGTCAATACAAAACAGTTTTTTTTGTTTATGAGCATCCTTTTGATCCATAAAATTCTGCATCTCATCTTAGTTGTGATTATAAGTAATGCTATTTAATATGAAGTTGCATTAAATAGAGATGTAATTAGATTGATTGCTTAATCTAATCTAAATATAACATTTATGAAAGAAAGACCATGGAATCATACCTATCCCTCTATTACAATATTAAGTATACAAGGGGTCTGACTTTTTTGGAGACTGGGGTGCTTAGAAAATAAATACTGTTTTACCTTCCTGGGGTAGTGTGCAGGAAATCAGGACCTCCTCTTTCCAGTGTCATCATGAAAGTTCAATATTTCACAAAATTACCCAATTTACATGTTATTTAATCCATGGTTGACAGAAAAGAGTGACCAAGTTTCTCTGCTCAACAATGTTTACCTTTATTACAAATAAATAAATTCTAACTTCAGATAAACAATTAGGAATAGTCAACACATAACTCTACTAGTTAAAGCTCTAATGTAGTGACATGTTTATGACACAGCCCCTGCACATACAGAGAAAAATAAAACATGGATGTCATGGAAAGCAGGAAAGAATGACAAAGCAGTTTGATTGCTGTGGACAGAAACTATCTCAGAGTTGATGCTTTTGACACTATTTTATTTCTTCATTTTGAACATCATTCACTATTTAGATTAAGGTTATTTCATATGATTATAAAGCAACATTAACATTAGCCTTAAAGGAAACCAGGCCAGAGCATCTCAGACTCCGAATTAAATGACAAACAAACACAGAACATAAAAATGAATAAATTTAAATGATAAAGTACCAATCTGTTCACAGAACTGTTCTTACAATATTAGCTTTCTTAAGGAACCCTATTTCAAATTCTGAAGGATCACTTAGAAATTCTAAAAGCTTACTCATAAATATGCAAATTACAGTAAACCCTTGATAGAAACATTACCTTTGGGAGTCATAAGACAACTGTGTTCCAGTGAAGGGTACATTATTACAAGAATGTTTGTGTACTTAATTTATTAAATCACAGACATAAATAAAATAGGCTGTTATCATAAACCTTGTTGTACCATTGTATTACATAACAGAATCATTCTGCATTAACTATTAATGACTTTGTACAAAAGTAGTAGCTAGTAGACTGTTATGTTTCATTATTTTGTACATATCGAAGATGATATAGCATGAAGATAACTAACGTAGCCCTCTAAATGATCTCTGCTTATTTTGTGATCTCAAGTTACTGATTCTGAGACAGTTTTACAATGTGATTTAAATAAACAGACAGTGCCTAATGTATGATAAAGAATCTAAATAAGTACACTGAATGGATACTTATTTTAACTTGTACTTTTGCAAAAGACAACTCACTAAACCACCAAGATATAAATAAATAAGTTGGCATCAGTAAATTAAACTACCTCATATTACAGCTCTGCACCAGAAAGAACTCTAACTGATAAAGGGAAAGCGCTGTTCATTGCTGAAGAAATCCTGCAGTAGAATTAATTTATGGGAAAAAGATTAATTAGACTCATTTTTAATGCAGTTTTTAGCAGAATACAATGCCCTTAATGAATAGTAAGCAGGTCATGAGATGGAGCTCTCCTTCCTCAACAGGTCTTTTGTTTATTGACTGATAAGAAATTTATTTCTCTCCAAAAAAAATTTATTATTACAACAGTTGGGTTACAGCATTCTAAACTATTTTGCCAAAAGATGCTTGATGTATCAATTTAGATACTCATGTGTTTTCTCAGTCAAATATCAATGATGTGAGTATTGCAAGTGTTAAATGGCCAAATGAAGATTTAAATATTTATTGGAATAGAACATGCAGATTCATTTCTTTTCCTAAAAAAACATGCTTACAATTATCCAAAAGTAAACTCAGTGAGAAGAACTGCGGATGCTGGAAATCCAAAACAAAAATGGAAATTGCTGGATAATCTCTGCAGGTCTGGCAGCGTCTGTATAGAGAAAGCGGAGTTAAAGTTTTTAGTCCAATGGCCCTTCTATCTGTGTACTTTCTCTCCACAGACGCTGCCAGACCTGCAGAGATTATCCAGCAATCTCCGTTCTTATATTTAACAATGTATTACAATGTATCAAGTAAAACATTTGAGTTATTATTTGAATCCCTTCCCAAATCCTGGATTGCAGTTTTAAACCTTGGCACTTTTCTCCAGCGCAGAGGCTCTGTCAGCTGGCGATTCTGCTTTTGTAGCGTGTGCAATATTATAAAATAAAACACAATATTTCAGATAGCCAAATGTCAAGTCTCTAAAAAGAAAGAGACCATTATCTTTGCAGATTGGCATGTGTGGAACTATGGCATTTCTATATTTTGGAATTTTAAGGATTATAAAGCACTAGACTGCCGAATCACAATTGCATGGCACAGATATTTATATGTACAGACAACATAAAACAGTGACAAAATAATACACAGCACAAATAATTGATTAAAAAATTATTGATCTAAATACCGCATCTTCCATGTTTCTAAAGCACAATACTAAAATGATGCTGATATTGAGGGAACAGATAATCTCAGGTGGCCCAGAAATAGCACTGCTAATGGGTCCAATGTGGGGGGAAAAGTAGGGTAATGATGTTTTACAAAGCATCCATTATAAAAACTGAGAACAATTTCCATGCCTAGACAGATGGGTAATAAACTGTCAATGCGAAAAGCTTTAAATTTTTAATTGTAATTTTAATTCCTACCCAATTAGCCTACTTTTCTTCCTCTGTCATCTATTACATGTCTCATTCTCCTGGTGTCTTCCAACTGAAACAATCAAAGGCTGGTCCTTTTATCTTCAGTAGAAGCAGGACCGACTGCAAAGACCATTACACTCAGTATTTTGTGACTTTGCGACTTTGCAAGTGGTGGGTCACAGGAACCTGCTCAGGAAAGAACTCCCCAACTGAAGGGGTTACAGCATAGCACCTGAAACAAAAACAGAAAAAGTGCTGAAGAAACTCAGCATTTGTGGGAAGAAAGTAGAGTCAACGTTGAGACTGGTGACTGATCAGAATCGATAGCAGCTTTAAACGTGAGACATACTTTCCAGGTGAAGCAGTGATTTGCCTGCACTTCATTCATTCTAGACTACTGTATTTGCTGTTCAATGTGGCCTCTTCTACAATGGGAAGATGAAATGCAGACTGGAAGGCTACTTTGCAAAAGCACCCATGTTGTCTCTGTAAAAATGCTTACAGTCATTGCCACTTGAAAGTACCACTGTGTTTCCATATCAATATTCCTGTCACAGACCTTCTGTGGTGTTCCAGTGACCCTCAGCACAAGCTCAAAGAACATTACCTCATTTTCCACTTGGGGACCCTGCAGTCTCTAGAATCCAACATTGAGTTCAGTGATTTTTGAGCCGGATTCCATCCTTCTATGTTTTTTTTCACCCACCCTTACATGCAGTTCTGCTTTGACGTGTGTTGCTTTTAGAATAGCTGACCATTTTCCCCCACTCTCAGGCCTATTATCACATTACATGGTTTGCTTTCAGCACAGACTACCCATTCTCTACTACGTTCCATTCTCATTATCATCACTTATTCAGCTTTTCTTCTGTCCCTGCCTGCCATCATTATCCCCTCTTTTAATCTACTCTTTTCAAAGCTCTGTCTGTCTCTCTTTCTCTGGGCTCCATCTCCACCTATCCGCTCACCTTTCCCTCATCTTCCTTTCCCCCTGACAAAACAAAATAATAATTTGCAACATAAATATCAGATTTCTCCCCCAGCTGTTATCAGTTCTGATGAAGAGTCACCAGACTCAAAACATGAACTCTGCCTTCTTCCCACAAATGCTGCCAGACCTGTTGAGATTCACCAACAATTCCTGTTTCCAATCTCCAGCACCTGCAGTTCTTTGTTTTACAACAGTGTTGAATATGTCGTGTGCATATGCATTCATGTCCAAATTCAACTTTGGTTGATTTGGATGGTTGCTCCTACCCATATATACCTCAGCCAATTCTTCTTGCCAATGACCATACAAAAACTGCACTACAATGATAGACAATGCATGGTTGATTTGATATCAACTATTTTGTAGATCTCGGCAGCTGAATTTCAATGTGTGTAAGAAAAAGAGAGCGAAAGGAGACAGACAGTTGTAATTACATACCAATTAGTTGTGAAGTACAGAATTTAAACACTGCTAAGAAAAGGTACAATTTGTCAAAGATTTTCACCTTGAAATCAGAACACCGTTCCTTGCAAAGTGATCTTCCTTTTGCTGTTATGCTTTAGCCCCAACACAAGGTTAAAAAATGCTGCAGTGTTTCTATTCTAGACCACAGGGGCGCTATTTGAGTTGAATCTTTAACTATTTTCAGTGTGCCAAACCCAACAGTGATACCCAAACACAGAGATATTCCCCTATGGAATACCACTGACGTACTAGTAACTTAACTCTAACTCAGGAGATCTTGCATGTAGACTTGAAGTATTTGCAGGATCAAGTTTTTTTTTAAATTTCATTCACTGGATGTGGACATTGCTGGCTGGGCCAGTATTTTGCTCATCACTAATTGCCTAGGGGCATTTGAGAGTAAATCACATTGAATTTGGGTGTGGAGTAGGCCACACCTGGTAAGGATGACAGTTTCCTTCACTAAAGGACATTAGTGAACCAGATGAGTTTTTCCAACAAATCAACAATGGATGCGTGGTCACCATTAGACTCTTAATTCTAAATATTTTATAAACTGACTTCCAATTTCACCAGCTACCATAGTGGGAATTCAGACTCAGGTTCAACAGAACATCACCTGGATCTTTGGATCAACAGTCCAGCAGTCATACCATTAGGCTGTTCTCTCCCTCAAATCAGAGAGAATTAAAATTCAAATAAGCCTCACACTGGAATCCTACAATAACCTTATTGATGATGAAAAAAAAAACAAATATGTTGAAACAGTAGAAAATACAGGAATGAAGCAACTGAAATTTTAACTATGGCGCTGCCCCTTTGCCACAGAAAGTAAAAGTCACCTCAAAGTACAGAAATGGGCACATCTTCCACGAGTTTAACATCAAATAAAACTGCTTTGTAATACCAGTGTTACACTGGTCAGGATTGTCCAGATAGAGAGGCCCTGTACATGGCACACAAAGCCAGAGGCGTTGCCATATTAGATTTTGGAGGTGAGATCTGATCAGCCATAGACCAGAAGTTTGACAGCTCTTCAATTCCAGCAGTTCCACAGGAAGCAGTGACCAAAATTAAGACTGCACTCACCATAGAGCAGCAGCATTGTCACTTCCCTGGAAACAAACTACATGTGGCTGCAGTTGAGGATACTGGATCCAATCATTCAGGCCCACCGGAGCAAGGGAGGGTCTGGGGGCCAGACAGAGAGGGACAACGTTTTTCTTTCCGAAATTATTTCTCTCCAAATGAACCCAAATGCATCTTTTGCTTTTTTACAATGCTATTAAACTGCATCATTACTGTTCATGGTTTGCATATCAGTTTTTAATTAAAAATCTCACAACAGATTATTTGTCTAACAGATTTATTTAGAAAGACAAGCTTTCGGAGCACTGCTCCTTCGTTAGGTACTGGCGGGGCAGGATCATAGGATACAGAATTTATAGTAAAAGATCAACAATACAAAATATTGAACAAACCTAGACTTCTGTTAAGTCTTCAATCACTTAGAATGGATTGCAAGTTTCGATTCATTAACATGTAGATACATCGCAGAGTCGCTGAACAAAGGTTGATAGCCAAGTTCGGTACCCATGAAGATGGCCTCAACCGGGATCTTGAGTTCATGGTTTGTTCAATACTTCACATCGGTTGTATGATACTTTGATCTTTTACTATAAATTCTGGTGTCCTATAATCGTGTCCCACTAGCTACCTGATGAAGGAGCAGTGCTTCAAAAGCTTGTACTTCCAAATAAACCTGTTGGACCATAATCTGGTGTTGGGAGATTTTTAAGTTTGTCCGCCCCAGTCCAACACCGGCACATCCACGTTATTGTTTTTTTTAGATTGTTAAATGGTATGCAACCTCATGTTTCCAACCAAAATGCAGCACAAAGACAAATTGAATATTGAAATTAGTTTGCCAATTACACACCCATTTTGAGAGTTTAGTCATGTCTTCTTGTATCTTGTCACATTTTCCTTCAATATTAATAATATACAGCCAATTTGGTCACATCCAACCATTTTAAAGTTGCATTCCAGGCTCTACAATCCAAACAGTTAATTTGTGAACACCACTTTGGCATTAACTTTGCTATTTGACCCAATTCTACATGCTTTCACCTTAGTCATGAGTCTGTCATGCTTACACTCATTTGTAAAACCCATTTTTTTTCTGATGATTTAAACACCAGCTGTCTCGAGGAGCTAGACCTGTGCAAATCCTGACATAATCCCACTTTCATCCCTGCAAATGTGGGAAATACCATGCTTTGAGGAAGAATTTGTATTTGTGGGCTCATCTCCAATTTTCACCATGACCAAAACGCTCTCCCATTGCCAAATCTCCACCTCAAGCTGGCTCCCACACTTTCCATTTGACATTATTACTAGCTTCTCAGAAAATATACACAAACCTGAGGAGGAATGTAATGCAAAATGTTATGATTCTAAACAATGAAACCATTTTGAAACTAAATCCTTGTGTATCAAACAAGCAAAGTAAAAACAATAAATCAGGATTTCAAAAAAAAAACGAAAACATTTTGGAAAAGCAGATTACAAACACTGTCAATGTTCTCAATTGCATTACCTGAAGTAATTACAAATCTAATTCCATTAATTTATTATTCCATTAATGGTCAATATTCAACTTCTACCAACTGATATTAATACTAGAGACTTTTGATAGATAAAAATTGTTTTAAGGAAAGAACATGGATCTAAAATTGGTGGAGTCATCACTTAATTACAGACTGAAGCAAGCCTTGTGAAATCAGAGAGATATGGTCCAAGCCAAAATTAGCATTTTTCAAGATGCAATGGAAGTCAGGTCTGGGTTTCACTTTCAATCACATCTATATTGTAAATTCACTTTTATTGAAAAAAAAAATCATTCACAGGATGAATGTCGGCATTTATCACCCATCCCTAATTGCCCAGACGGCAGTTAAGAGTCAACCACATTGTTGTGGGTCTGGAGTCACAAGTAGGCTGGAGCAGGTATGGATGGCAATTTCTTTCCTTCAAGAGCATTAGTGAGCCAGATAGGTATTCTGACAATCAACAATGGATTCACGGTGACCGTTAGACTCTTAATTCCAGATTTTTAAAAATTGATTCAAATTCCAGTATTTGCCACTGCAGGATTTGAACTTGGTCCCGAAAACATTACCTAGGTCTCTGGAGTAACAGCCCAGCAATAATACAACAAAGCTACTGCCTCTCCTGCTGGGAAGTGACAGCCTCTAGATAATTTAGATTACAAGGAAACAATGAAAGCAGACTCACAAATATATATATTTTCTTAAAAATTCAACTTCTTTGTATTCCAGAAAAAAAGAACATGGATTAATAACAGTCAGGACTGGAAGACTCATTTTCCCTGTCTCTTTTTTGTATCAAGTTGGAAGGCAGCCACTAAATGAAGCAGAAAATATTAGGGAAACAACCACTCAGAGGACTCAAACAAATCTACACATCATCACTATTGAAGGTACCAGTCAGTAATTAACTACGGTGGTCTCGGGTTTAAATATCTATCACCAAAGACCTCTAAACTACATATTTTCTATCTTTCCCTTCTGTACCAGCCTTTTAAAAAAAAAATTATTAATGGCGTTTGTGTGCTGGTGTCTCTTTTTATTGTTTTCCCCCTCTGTGATAGCAGGTAATAACCTTCCCCTTTCATTCACTTTAAGACACTTTGCAACAGACTTCTTCATTTTGAGTAGAACCACATTTTAATTCAAATCTGATAACTGTCTGTCTGCTAAGAAATAAAAATATTTGTTCCAACAAACCAGGAAGGGACTAAAAAAGGAATTAAATCACTCCTCCTCATCTGGCCATACAAAGATGATGAAATATCACCTAATTGCTTATTGGTCTACAGCCTGACTAACATTTCAACCAAACATTACTAGGGCTGAGATTAATTCATATTACAAACATCTCATGAACATCCTAAAGTTTACTGAAGAATTCAAGTGGTTATAAAAGGGAATTTTTACCCTAAGCCAAGCTAAGACAATATTATTAGGATGCTATAAATGTCAGACATTGTTCAAATGATGCGATGACAAAAGAATTCAAATGAAAACAGGACAAAACCATGATGAAGCATTGATTTGAGGGGCCAACCTCCAATTAAAATGATTTTGTCCTTACTGTAAAATCTAGAAAAATTCACTTAATATATTTTGACCAGTGTAGTAGTTGCATGAACAGTTGATGATATTAACAGTGTACTAGCTAGAAAAAAATTGAAGCAATTTATTGTTCATCTGTTTACAAAGGTTATTGAGATAGTAACCTGCAACACTCTTTTACAGCAAATCAACAGCAATTATGTAAAATCTCCTTAAAAACAAAAATCATACATAAAACAATGTCTGGATAAACAATCAGATCCTATTATACAAAAAACTATCAATATAAACAAATCATTAAGTACAAGAAATAAATGCATACAGTAAATAATGATAAATGAAGAAATTATAGGGCCATTCAATCTGTTTCAGGCAGACTCAGAAGTTTTATCCCACCATTTCTGGCTTTCCTTTTAAGCTCACATGAAACTATGTTTGAGAGAGAAAAAAAACAAGCTTGGATAAAATTTACATTTAGCCTATTATGTGGTCTGTTTTGAATATGCCATACTTACCTTACTTTGCATCTTAGTTCAGAATTGTTTAAGGATCCCAATAGACAGAGTTTGGAATTCGCATTAATTACATGCTAACATGGCTACAATGTTAAAAGGATTACAAAGAGACAAAAAAAAAAGTTTTTGTTTTGGATTCTTTTGCTAAATATTTTTGAAAATATATATCTGCTAAATATTACTTTAAATCAGAGTCAAATTACAGATGGTTAGACATTGATAATATACAATTTACCAGAGAAGGCTCAGTAAAACAACAACTGCCTGGCAGTCATCTTGCTAAGTACAAAAAAAAATTGCTTAAGTCAAAGGATTTTAGAACTTCCATTCATCTTAAAAGAATACTGACAAAACACTTGAAAATTATAAGTGTATTTTATACACTATGGCTGGGGTTTAGCATTCAGCAATGAAGTTAATGATGGCCAGAAATCAAAATAGTTTTTTTTAATCCACGGTACACTACAATGGTATCCCCTTGTTTTAAATAAGCTATTTCAGCAGAACACAAGTAAAATTAGAAAAAGGTTATAACAATGACCAGTCTCTAAACAATGGAGGACAGAACTGGAACTCAAAATGAAACAGACAAATGAAGAAAAAATGACAACTAGAGGTCAAATAAAGAATTGAAGCAAGGTTTGCAGCACTTGTACAATAAAAAAAATCATCGATTGAGTAAAAGGTTGGAGCTATTTATAAAATGACAAATTAAAAATCGAATCAAATCTGGAAGTAATAGACATGCAAGAGGCATATGACTCCATCAGATTTCATCCCCCCACCAACCCCCAAAGACCAATGTCCTTTTCAGACCTGGCCAAAACAAAAACCTAGGAAAATTAAATACATATTTAAAAATAGAATATTCTATGTTGTGAAGTGCTACAATGGATTCATTGCTGTATAGTTAATCATGTTTGTATTGGGAAATACACACTTAACCACCTAGGCTCCAGACAGAATGCAGTTAAACGAGGAGACTAAATATTGCCAGAAATCGTCTTTCATTCCTTAGTTGTTGAAAATATTTAAAGTTAGTTTTTCTTAAATGACGTTAGACCAAGCATAGTCTACTGAATAAATAAAATGATACAGGTTTTTTTGACAATTTTAAAATCTAAAGTGTAAATGTTAGTTTTCAGCAGCACATTTAAGAACTATACCTGATATTTTAGTTTGAATTGATGGGGCTATGCAATTACAACTCAAGTTAGATGCAATCATTTAATATGCTTCTTCAACATGAAGCAAACACAAAACAATAAAATGATCTGGACATTTTAATGAATGAAAAATATCTGAGTCCAGAAGACGTAAATACACTGGAACATAGATTCATAGAAATAATCAAATAAATCCAGAGAAAAGCTGAAAAAAAAACTCAACTGGGTTTGCACACAGTTATTCGGAATTAAGCCAATATTTATTTGAATGCAAGGAGTGTATGCTGCTTGATAAGCTTAAACCTCATCTGTTATGTAACTGACACAACGCCTGTAATGGAAAAGCATTTTGGGAGTATATCCTTCCCAGTAAACCATGAAGCAATGCAGTAAAATTGGTTACATATTTATATCTGATCAATAGTCGAACCCAGAGTGCAGTGCTGCACTTGTCACAAAATTCAAGCCAGTCACAAAATTCTTAATATTTTCCTTCACTCTCCTGGGAAATGTCAGTTGTTAAAAGGTTCTCATCTTGGAAGTCATCATACATTAGGTCTATTCTTTATGATCATCTCACAAGCATTGTACTCATTAAGCAATCTGTCGCAGCACTTCCATAACATGACATGCTCGTTAGTCATCAACAGAGTTTGCAGTTTTACATTTACGTGAAATTTTACAGCATATTTTTATTTCCCTCTTTACTGCTTTAACAATACTGCTGGCTTCTTTTGTGCCTCCCCTTCATAATGAGTACAAAATGTCTCTGCACACTTCTTGCCTGCATGATTGAATAAAATGGCTCATCCAGAAGATGTAAACCTGACCTCATTAATTAGCAGGCATTGAAAGCTTTTCCCATCTGTACCACATGTACTCTTCACAGACCAATCAATCACAGCCTTTTGTAAAGAATTACTTGAACAGCTGATGAAGAATGGCAATATGTGTATAGATATCCTGCTGGCATCATTGAAGGTTTTCAAATCTGTTGGAGCAGCCTTTACAGCTAATCAAGCTTCACACAGCCTAAATCCTGAACATAATAGTGGGATGGGCAAACAGCAGTATATTTACTAGAAAGAGGTTAATGGTAACAGACAATACAAAATGACAAACATTTGATACTCTCAGCATTAAGGGAAACACTTCTGCCATCACCTTCTAAATGTGAAAAGTCCCACAATGACATCTGCATTTCAATTTGGCACTGAAGCTTTAAACAGACCCAGACTGCTCACTGACACATGTCTGTACATATGTTGTGTAAACACTCAAACAAGTATGAAAAGCCCCTTATAACATTAGTCATATTACATATTATTACTTATAAAAGCTTTTATATATAAAAAAACCCGGTATCTTACTTGATCCTAACCAGAGCTTTTGACTGGATAGCCTCTCCATCACCAAGACTATCTTCTTTTAAATTGACTGTTTCTCTGTGTCTCTCTATTTTTATTATTACCTCCAGTCACAACAATTCCAATACATTCCTGGTCCATTTACTGTCTTCCATTCCCCATTAAATTCCAACATACAAAATACTGCTGTCTACATCACCCTGTATTCACTGTTGTCTTGCTGATCGACCCTGCTAAAATCAATCATAAAATTTTCAAACTTCACATTGAACTCCATGTTCGTATCCCTCCCTATTGTTGCAAACATTCATCAATGCTATAACTCGCCAGCAGTAATCCATTGCAGGAAATGTGGCCTCTTGCACTCAGTTTCACCCACCTGAACCAGAGATGTTGTACTGTGACTCTCTAAACCTTGCCATGTGTCACCATTTCAAGATACTCCTTAAAATCTCCACAAACCGATTTAGTTATCTAAATAATATAGTCTTTTTCAAAGATCCTTCCATACCTTCAAAAAGAGAGCTGAACTTGTTCTTAGCTGAGGCAAAAATCACATTTTATGAACTGTGTGCTCTCTGGTTTCTAACACATAATAGAATCAGTGAAAACAGAATCTAGAAGATGCTTCCATGATTTCCTTTCTGTAGGTTTACAGGATTTGTTTCTTTTCTCCGAAGATTATATGACTACTGCAAAGTTTCATGTTATGATCCCAGTTGATGGTAATACAAGTCAGATCCCAGAGTGAAACCGAGCTTGGGCTCAAAAGTTTATTTTTCGCTAACATGGTTAGTCACTAAACATAAACACTTTATGTTTAGTGACTAACTAAACATAAGGCACTTTAACAAAAGTTTATTACACAAAAAAGGGGAAAAAAGCTATATACAAGTCATAAGCAAAAACAACAATTCAACCTTTTTATATTATTTCCAGATAGTCAATCTCAGTGAAGCAACCCACCTATTTTAACGCTATTTTTTAGTTAACTAACTGTTTCCAGTTTTGATGGTCAAGAGAATTCTTTCCAGCTCCAATAGCTTAATCCCCATGTCAATTCTCACAGCTTGAAAAATTCTCCACAAACTTCACAGCTTGGAGACTTCACAAATTAAAACCCTTCTGCGAGACTCCAACTGTATCATGAAGTGAAACCTGACACTGAACTCAAAACTGGTAGCACTCAAGTTTGTTTTCTCTATATGTTATAAAGATTACACTTGGTAAATACATCAATTACCATCATAGATACCGTACTTGGGACTTAAATCACATGCCTTCTTGGAAATTATATTTTCACTTCACTATTCCAAATTAATTTCTGACCCCTTAAAGATTATCTTCACAGAACTGAAACCCAACTCTATTTCACTTCTACATTAAAAATCTAAATTCCCATATAAGTTATATACCTTTACAACAATAGGAACATGGATCAAAAAAAGGGAAAGATTTAATTTTATATGTAGTGCCTGTAACAACTTCAGACAACTCAAATTCATTTATAGACTTTAAGTACTATTAAAGGATAATCAGTTTTGTAACATAGGAAATACAGCAACCAATATTCACACAACAACAATGATCAGTTCATCTCAGTTATTGATCTTGACTGAGGGATAACCATTGGCTAGGATGCTGAAGATAGTATGACTTTCCAAGAGGGAGAAAAATGTATTATGGTATATTTTGCATTCATTTAAGAGGACAGATGGATCTTGGTTTAATATCATAATTGTAAGGCAGCATCTCTGATAGTGCTGAGAGAGTGCTGCACTATAGTGGAGGATCAATGTAAAATTTTATATCATGAACCGACATAAAATTTTAATCTGACAAGTTTTTAATTCCTGTCTGGCCACAGGGGAAGTGCTAGAGGACTGGAGGTCAGCTAATGTGGCCCCACCTTGGAAGAGAAGTGGTAGAGATGTATCAGGAAATTACAGGCCAGTCAGTCACACATTAGTGATAGGTAAACGACTGGAGAAAATTCTGAAGAAGTGAATTAATACCCATTTGGAAAGGCATGGGTTAAATAGGGATGGTTAGCATCACTTTGTCAGAGGGAAATCATGCTTAACAAATTTGTTACAATTTTTTGGAAATGTGATAAAGTGCGTAGATGAGGGAGGTTTAGCTGATGCAGTTTATATGGATTCTAGCAAAGCTTTTGACAAGGTTCCATATGGGAGACTGATTGATAAGGAGAAAAGCACATGAAATTCAGGGAAAGTTGGTGAGATGGATGAGAAACTGATCTGTAATAGGACACAAGGGTAGTGGTTGATGGCTGTTTGAATGACTGGAGGCTGGTGTCCAGCAGTATACCACAAGGATCAGTAATGTGACATTTATTGTTCGTTATATACATAAATGATGTAGATCAAAATGAGGGGCGATTTCTAAGCAGAATTGCAGATGACACCAAGATTTGTAGAGTGGTAATAGCGAAGATGTAGGAAAATATACATGCGTTGGTCAGATAGGCAGACCAGTGACAGATGGTACTCAAATAAGTGCAAGATGATGCACATTAGAAGAAGAAACAAGATAAGGGAGTATTTAATGAATGGCAGGACACAGGGTAGCTTACAGGAACAGAGGACCTTGGGATAATTACTCCCTAAAGTCAGCAGAGCACATGAATACGATAGTTGAGAAGGTGTATCAAACAGTTGCTTTCATCACTCGTAGTGTAGGGTATAAGAGGAGCAAGGAGGTAATGTTGGAATTGTACAGAATACCGGTCAGTCCACAGCAATGTCCGCAGTTCTGGTCACCTCACTACAATGGGATTGTGATAGCACCAGAGGTGGTAGAGGGGAGGTTCACCGGGATGTTGCCCGAGATAGAGAAAGTGAACTATAAAAGAAGAGAATAGATAGGTTTGGATTGTTTTCTCTACAGCAGAGGAGACTAAGCGGCTACATGATTGACGTATATAAGATTGAGGGGTATGGACAAGGTGAAGAGAGAACAGCTGTTCTCCTTGGTTGAGCGGTCAATCATGAGACAGCATAGCTTGAGGGTAAGGGGCAGGAGATTCAGGGGAGATTTAGGAAATACTTCTTTCACTCAACAGGTGGCGGGAATCTGGAATGCACTGCTTGAAAAGGTTGGAGGAGGCTAGAAAGCTTACAACCTTGTCAAAGAAAAATTGGACGTACACTTCAAATGTTATAACGTTCAACGATATGAGACAAATGCAGGAAATTGGGATTAGTGCACCTTTAGTGGTAGTTGTTGTTGGTGTAAACTTGATGGGCTGAAGGACCTTTTCTGCACTGTATGACTCTCTGAAATATCCTAGATCTTGGATCAGGGTGAAGTAGGTTAGCTTTAGTCATCTCAGCTGTTCCTATATTCAATTAGATCATGGTTCATTTATGACCTACTTTGCTACATATACTGTCTGTAGTTAGTAAGTAATATACCAATCTCCAATTTAAAATCAACTACCGATCAAGCAACAATTGCCATTTGCAGAAGAGATTTTCAAAGTTACATCATTATTCATATGCAGTGATTCTGAACATCATTTCTGAAAGATTTGGTTCTAATTTCTGGCCTATTTTTTGAGGAGCTAATAGATATGCCTAATTTGAGCCTAAATGACATTCTAGCAAGGCCAATACAATGGAATAAAAATAAAACCCAATATCACTAAAGAGTTCATATTAATTAATATTTATTATACAACATTCAAATTAAACATACAATTTGAACTAATGAAATACAAGTACCAAATTAATCACTACCCTACATGTGAAAATCCTTCAGCGTATCATCTGAATTGCTGAAAATTTTTTCCAATCATGAGGTTGTACATTATTGTATGGACCTTCCTCATATTTATCATCATCATTCGTGACCTACGCACCATCATTCCACATGTAATTATTCTCACTACTATCAAGTGCATTCAATATTTCTTATTTTAGCAATCAATTGTTGAAAATACTAGAATCAAGTTAATTCAATATGTCTACAACTCATTAACAATGTTTCTGTTAAAGATGTGACATTTCTCACTATAGTGAATTTTATTTTGCCTTCCAACATCCAATTATTCCAATCCATGGATACTGTATTTGACAATATTCAAAGCCTGAACATGTTATTTAAATACCTTTCTCTTTAAACATTGATGGAAAAATACAGCCTGCTGCACACTGAAGTTGAAAGTTAAAAACAGTTTAGTACTTTTACAACACCTTCTTTCTTGTCTTTTTTTTATTACTGCTTCCAAAATGATCATAAATGCCAGGAGGTGGGTGTTGTGTATTCAATTCCTGTTGGCAGCAATGTACACTCCGATCTTTCAACAAAATAACCTGACTCAGAGCTATTTTCCCAAGGCAGAAGGTTTCCCAACTATGCTTTGCGCATCTACCTTGGGAGCAAAGACCTGGTTACTTGCCATTAATTTCACACATCCAGACGATGGTCAGAGTAATTCTTAAGGTTTTGCTATTGATATTTCATTAGTTCAAACTGTACATATAAATTGAATGTTGTTCCATACTTCTTGGATCCACTTCTTGCAGTTGTCCTCAACCATCCAGCCATAAGAACAGCAAATGTTCCCAGTACAAATCCCTGCTGAAATAAATTCGAGTCCATGCATATTATCCCCTCTGTACAAAGCCATTCAGCCATTTTCATAAGCAGGTAAATAATTTTCTGATTAGTCAAGATACTGGCCTTCTGCTATTCTTTTTAAATATACTTGACCTCTCTATACTATATTGTCAGCTGTGCAGAACTAGAAACCTAACACACTGTAACGAACAGCCATGAAATGAAAGACACAAGGTCAAATATTCAACACTTACTTTTGCAAATGCCAGGGTATGGGAACATCACTGAGAAGTGATTAATGCCTCAGCTTTCATGAGACAGGGAGCAAAACTGTCATGTAAAAGGTAATGAAGAGGAATGATGGCAAAACAGTCTATGTCATTTCCTTACCAGAAAAGGTATAATGGTGGCAAATGCTCCTTTAAGCTTTTGACAGCAAGTGAGGAATCCACTTAGAATTTAAAACAAAGCAAAAATACTTGCAGAATTTACTGATGATGTCAATATTCATAGGGTCAAAACAGCCCAACCAAAATTATTCCAGCCTATTTATTTAATACTGAACTGTCTCACAAATTCACTTGTGCTTGAAGACAAACCAATCCATACTTCACCATAATACAGTACATTATATAATGTGCTTAACCTAAACACTAACAACTTACATTAGTTCTGAAATGTAAAATGCTTAAATTGTTTGAAACTTGTTGGTAAAGGCTGGTTCCAAGACAGTAAGATATAAAGCAATTTAGAAGTTTCCCTTTGTCATAAGAGATGGTCCAACTTGGATGAGAGAAGTGAAAGTACTGTCACTATGTTACAAAAATGCAAGGAACAGCAAGCAAAGAGGAAGACAAATAGTGTGCAGAGGTCAGGTAAGTAGGCAAAAAATTTGCAGATGGAATACACTGTGGGAAAAGTGAAGTTATGCATGTTGCCAGGAAGAGAGAATAGCTGAATATTATTTAATGGGGATAGACTGCAGAAAGCTACATAGCACATGAAATTTTCTCTTTTTGTGAGGAAGAGAATGTTTGTCAGGAACAAACCCATGCAACCAAGTAGTGAAGAACTGGGTGCAGTAAAAATGGAGGACAGTGTTCATTCTCCTATAATCAATGAATTCAAAGTTAAGCCCGAAGGCTGTAAATGCCGAAGTGAAAAATGAGATGTTTTTTCTCCATCTCAGGCTGAGTTTCACTGGATCACTGCAGCAGGCCAAAGACACAATTGTTAGCATGATCGCAAGATGGTGTATTGAAACGGCAATCAGTTGGAAGGTCAATGTGTTCTGCAAAGCAGTCATCCAGCTCGTGTATAGTAAACTTGCTTGAAAGCACATGTTAACCTCTGCTTCATCTGAAAGGTGTGTTTGGAATCCTGGACAGTGAAGAACGAGGTGGTGAAAGAGCGAGTGGTACCACTGCCAATTGCATTGGAAGCTGCTGTCTGTGTGTGTGTCTATAGGTGATTGGGGTGGAGAAGTGTTAGGAGTGGACCAGCATGTCACAGAAGGGTCCCTGCAAAATAATGACAAGTAAGGGACAAGGCAGATGTGTTTGATGTTAGCATCCTGCTGGAGATTGCAGAAATAGCAAAGAATGATCCTTTGAATGTAGAGGCAAATGGGGTGGAAAATGAGGACAAGTGGTATCCTGTTGTTGTTCTGTTTGCTGTAACTATAATGTGTGATCTTCTATGGAAAAGCACTGCATTTATTGCGAAGTTGTCCTTCATAAACTTGTAACAGTTTACCACAGCTCTAAATTTTCAAGCACACAGAGTTGCAGTCTCCATCCATTCTTACACTATAAGATTAGGTGCAGCTTATTCAATTTACCTATTATAGCTAGAGGTACATTATGCGTAAATTAAATTTCTCAATTTAACATGAACAAAATACCAAATACCTTGATACAAGCATTACCGGAAAATAGTGTTCCAAAAGCTTTGAAACAGAAAGCTTGGTAATTATAAGAATATACAAATGAGGTGTAGAGTTAGGCCATTCAGTCCCTTAAACCTGGTCTTCTATTCAGTAAGATCCGAATACTCCACATTTCCACATACCCACCTAACCTTCCAACCTATTATCAAGAATTTACCTAACCTCTTGTTTGAATATTAAAAAGAACAATTAAATGAGAGTTGATAAATAGATGAAGGTTTTTGCCTTCAGATTCTCTGCTTGGTAAGTCTCTGATCTCCAAGATATAAAGGGAAAACACCAAGCAGGAAAAAAAGCTACATTAAGGCAACTAAATCCCACAAAACATGTTTGCCTTCTGCACTCAAACAACTCTGTTGCATCTTCACCAGGAGTCTGGAAATAAATTTAAAATATTGCATTTTGATTCTATTGCGAAAAAAAGTGAAAACTCTTTGTCAACACAAATAAAGCACTGCATGGAAAGTGAAAGAATTATAGCACTAACAACTATAATATGGGCCAGAATCAGAAAATGATCAAAATACCTTTGGAAACAAAATATCCGAGATTTAGACGCTGAAACCTCAGATACATTTCACACTTTCTAATCAAGCTAATTGGCTCGATCTGGTTCGCCTCAGATGACAAGTGTAACTGAAGTGCATTGTTACTTGACAAACAGCGCTGGCCTAAAATCAAAGAGTCCACGACGGCCTCTAAATATTACCAAAGCAATAATGTTTCTTCTCTTCAGCTAGTGGTGTAAGGAAATAAACTCATAACTGATAATTCTAAAACAAACAGCAAAAAAAAAGACTCCCCGCCACCCACTTTACCAGTTGTCTTATGTTACTGATGTATTTGAAAAAATATAATTATCGCTTTTAAGTTTTTTTTTTAAAAAGTATAAAATTGTTAAAACCATTTCGTAAAAGTTGCGACTGATTTATTCAGACCATCACTCATCAGTTCAGTATGCAGTCAGGATGTTCTGTTGCCCCTATAATTATTCATTAAACACGATCTCAATTTTAAAACAATTCTACCCATTAAATAGTCTTAACGGTTAGCTAAATTATTGCAATTTTAGTGGGGTTTTTTAAAAAATAGTTTTAAACAGTGAATGTAAATGTCAAGGAGCCTTTTCAAAAAAAAAACTCTGCTGGTTAGTGGGGTGGAGCAGAGAGGGAAATCTGCAGGGTGTTATTAAAATTGCCTACAGCAACGAAATAAAGCAGTTAGGAAGAAAGCACAGTACAAGAATCAGACGGTGTATCAAGCTGATGCCGGCTTTATCAGTTAAGCACCTAAATTCAGAAAGCACAGCGCACAAACCAAGCAACACACCTTTAAACAGGGCTTAAATATCTTTCGACCGGAGGCTTTTAGAAGGACACATAGCAACCATTACTCTTTCTTTCAAAAAAAAAACATTTTTTTATAACCTGGTGTTGTGTTATTTTTAACTTTATACACACCAGTCCAACACCGGCATCTCCAAATCATTAAACTCATGTAGTTTTGTCGCGATAATACAATTTTAATGAGGCCTAAATGACGCAAAAGAACTACACACATTTAAAAGCTGTGGGGAAATGTACCGAGGGTGGATTATTTCTTGAATCTAACTTTCACCCAGTTTGATTTATACCATGTAACGTCGCTATTTCTTAAATTGTAAAAAGTGAGTTGAGCAAATTGCTAATAAAAAATGCTAATTTGACTCAATCAATTATCACTTGGTGAATTATTGTTTCTCCTTCACAGCAGTTCGACACATTCGCCAATCCAACCCAGTGAGCTTCAATGGTTACTTTCATTAACGCCAGATGGTTAGTCTGACAAACCGCCCAAGAGTCACCAGCAATACGCAGCCCTAACTGGGACAAACAGCCTCATTTTACTAAGCAATCAAACGACAGCAACCCGGAGTCTTGGCATATGCTTACAGCATATGAAAGTATTGAAGCTTGAATTCCCATTACCTACTTTTTATATTATTATTTCCCCCTTACTGAAAATCCCGAGGATCAGATGTTGACTGGGGGCTTGGTCTCGTCGTACAAGCAAGCCCGAGGCTTCCTGGCTGCTGATCAGAGCTCGCTGTTCTCCCGATTTTTGCCTTTTCAATTATTTTTGTGCAGATGCATTAATTTGCAAAGAGTGACAGTTGCATTTTTAGTTCGTTGTCCTGCCGGACTTCCTACTGCCCACATGAAGAGGGACAATGGAACAACACAGCAAAAACTGACACACAATAACAGCCCCAGCTGGAAACGGGTAAAGATCTTCCGTCTCTCAATCCAAACAATGGAACAGCTCTGCACCGGCAGAATGGCAACACGATGTAACGTGACTTGCCTAGCCCAATCATACACGCATCCACTCAACTATACGGGAGTCATTTATCTAGTCTACATGTGCAGTTTGCTTTTGTTGCTAAGGCACACAGGCTGCTGTGGAAAGGACAAGAAAGTAAGAGGTACTGCATACACAGCCACACAAGCCTCCAAAGCACAAAAGCTCTCTGCTTCAATGCATTTCATTGTAATGAGATTATTATGTGCCTATTGTCGATCCCCCCACCCAGCCTCTGACTGTGACATGTGTAGTCTGCTTAAAATAATATCGTAAAAACGTTACACTTGAGCCACCGCCAGGTGCCACATAAAAGAACAATTTAAAAGATTTTCTCATGGATTAATGCAGCAGCTCAGAACAAATTATCCTTCAAAACTTTGCTACAGTGTTGTCATTTCTGGGGAAGATTTTTTTTTAATCTGACCGTCAGTGCTATTTTAATAAATGACCCATTCGCGGTTGTTTTCAGGATGTGAACATCTCTAAAGCGTTTTCTTTTGTGACCAAAATCCGAATCAGTCGCTGTGAGAGTCTGGACCCCAGCCTGCAATGGACCTGTCCCAGCCAGCAGATCTGGGAAAGAATGATTAACGTAATGCTCGACATGTTGACTTGGGAAAGGATGCTGCTGTTAGAATATCTCTTTAGCTAATGAATTTGAAAGATCCTGCGAAGGTACCCCGAATGGTTATTATCCCATGCTTTGAGGTACTTGCTTAAGATTTCTGTGTCTTGAAGCAGGGGGATGGAAGTAGCTGCTATCCAGTACCATGAACATTGAGTTGGGTTTGAGACCCTGCTCCTCCAAATACTCTATTCCTCAGTTGACCTACCAGTGAGCTTGCATATTGGATATGATGACGAATTTTATCTTCTATGTCTGGTGATGCATCAGAATCTTTCTATATAATGAGGGGATTGTTTTGAACCCACATGGTCAACAAGAGGCACATGATCAGACTATGCCAGTGTGAGAAGAGACCCTGATTACTTGGGGAATTTGATACAATGTGGGGATTTGGACATTAAGCCTTTCTTATGTTTCACTTTAGATTTAGAGTCAGGGTCGAGCCTAGAATCTAGACCTATGTCAAAATGCCTTGTTAAACAGTGGCTCACCTGGTTCTGGCAGATACATGTGAATCAGTTAAAAGCCTTTTGTTTCTTTGATGCTAACATTTGCAGCAGAAAGCAAAACTAGTTGGTGACTCATCAAAACCTCTAATGTAAAGGCTTTTTTTAAAAGCCGCAGTCAGTTTACACCAAGTGAGTCAAGGCAGAACGAGGGCTTGTGAAATTTGGTATGTAGGGAGAAAGAAGTGTATTAAGTAAGTTTTATTGCAAGCAATTAGGCTAAATGAGTAGGGTTTCAGTGAAGGGGGTGTTCCTGGATGAGCAACTGCTGTTAAGATCTGTGTCTCAAAGTATTTTGGCACCAAGGAAATGGAGAAGAGATTGAGTGCAACGATTTAACCTAATTTTAGATTAGATTCGATTCCCTACAGTGTGGAAACAGGCCCTTTGGCCCAACTAATCCACACTGACCCTCCGAAGAGTAACCCACCCAGACCCATTCCCCCTAACTAATGCACCCAACTCTACGGGCAATTTAGCATGACCAACTCACCTGACCTGCACGTCTTTGGACTGTGGGAGGAAACCGGAGCACCTGGAGGAAGCCCACGCAGACACGGGGAGAATATGCAAACAGACAGTCGCCCGAGGCTGGAATTGAACCCCGGGTCCCTGGCGCTGTGAGGCAGCAGTGCTAACCACTGAGCCACTGTGCCGCCCATTTGACTGGAAGAGATCAATCAATCCCACCCATTAATGGGAGGTCCTTACTTGTGAGTGTTGGCAGGAAAGTGGGATGAAAACCAAGGGCAGAATCTTATAGAAGTCTGAGCCACGTGGCTGTTGTGGAATTTCTGGCAAAATCAGACAAGAAGTCCAGTGAGGCCTATCTTGACATCTTGCTCCCACTTTTATGCTTTTGATGAGCTACAAGACAAATTTCTTACTGGGTGGCAAATTGCCATTTAAGTGGGATTATAGTCTCTTAAGTACCGCATTAGTGCCCAACCTGATTTATTAATATTCCATTTGATATCTTATCAAATACACAAAAAAGCTCAACATCAAAAAATATTAACATAAACATCACAGGGTACCTGGTGTCTCCAGCTCATCAATATTTATCAGGAGTCTCCACATTGCTCAGCACCAAACAGTGCCTCAGGGTACCAAGTGTATATACCCCTCATCTATGGACATTAACATTTGACACTTACCAACTCCTCGTGACATTATGGCATCTCTATAATACCTTTGCAGGCTGCTTAAGAAGAACAGATTTGCAATGTGTGACACAATGGCAACAACATTGAAAGGCTGCAGGAGGGAAATTTTATGTGCAGACTGTATCCCAGGACTGCTGGCTTGCATTCTGCCTCATGCAGCATCCATGCCTTGCCTGGATGTTTGTAACCACACTGGCATTTCGGCCAGAGCCATTGGCTCTCGATATTGCCAGATTCATGCGCTATTTTGGGCAGACACACAGACAGGTTGCTTGTCATGCTTGTTATTTGGGATCTGTCCAAGGAGAGGATTTCTTGATACACAATACATTAAGACATCAGACTTAAAAGTTGCCGAATGCTGGCAAAAGCACCCTATCGTTTGTGAAATTTGTAAGGATGCTATGGGACGAGAAAAATATTACTGCATCCTATGTCATGAAAGTATGACGAACGAATACAATGGGTACTTTCATGGTTGATGTGAATCTGGGATTGGTAGGGAATGTGAATGCTGCAGGACACTCCCTTTTGGATGTAATGTCTTGGTCATTCAGCCAGTGGGGCATTTTCATAAAATTATTGCACATGCTGTGATCAGGGCAGATCTGCAGTGGAACAAACAATAGGGCTGCTGAATTTATGGTTCTGCAGTAGTCTGGAGGGACCCAACAATATCGATTGGACTGAGTGTGCTGCACCATTCTTGTGTGATGTGCTCCGCACAATTGGAACTAACCATGAGAGGAAGTGATAGATAGTAATGAAGACAGTTGTTCAAGAGAACATTGAGCTTCAGGAAGCTCTCCTCATCGATGACAGAGCTCAGCTGCATTGGACCCTATAAAGCATACGAGACTTGATTGACAGCCACCTTCAGTAGATACTAGCTCAGTACAGATTTCCAGCATTGACTGTCAAGGTTTGGTTTGTATTGAGTTTCATCATGGGGGTGAACTGCCACCTGTATTCATTTCCTCTGTGTTCAGTAAAAGCTCACATTTGGACTTGTCCCAATGCTTGTGTTTTTGTAAAATTCCCCGACCGAACAGTGATAAGATGTAGTTGACCACCGGACTGAGCACTGGGGAAACAGATGCGAGCATTTAGGGAGGATCTTCAGATGGGATGTATCTGAGCATATGTAAAGTGTATGGCTCGGTGTTTAAACAATGACTAATCTGAGCGAATAGGTGAGCACATGTGTGGGAGTGTGCGCCATCCTCTATGCAATGGGCAGCGTGGCTTCGAAGCTCCTGTGGCATGTTACCAGTGAGGGTGAACAGTAGATTGCCAATAGTCTTCAAAATAACATGGGCAGAAGGCTTTCGGCAAATAACCGGTGAGGTGGTTAGCAATGGTGTCTGTCATGATAGGGCTAGAATCAGATGTGAAGAACACCATAACAATAGGGTACATAGTTAATCGGATGCCTTTGGCAAGATATTTGTCGAGAGGTGCAAAGAAGGAGCGGGGGACTGCTGGGAAGGTGAGTAAAACAGTTTAAAAAGCTTACCTCAGGCATCGGGACCTCCATTTGTCGGGACGTGCGAGGGAGGAGAAGAGGACTGCTGGGAAAGTGAATAAAAGACAAAACAGTTTGAACAGAGCAGTGAGAAGAGAGGGTGGAGAGAAACGAGGGCTGTTGGGGAGTTTTTAAGTAGAGCCTCCCTCTTTCCCACCTCCTCTAACCTTAGTAAGAGTCTGTAAACTCGGTAAGTTTTCAGGTTTTCTCAATTTTCTTTTCTTTTTGTGTCTTCCTTTGTTTCGTCCTGTGTGGGCTTTCAGACCAGCGAGGTATGGCTAACAGGGCAGTTGCATGTTCCTGCTGTAAAATGTGGCAGGTGAGAGACACCACACATGTCTCTGCTGACCACTTCTGCGGAGGTGCACTCACCTCTAGCTCCTTGAAAACCGAGTTTAGGAACTGGAGCTGAAGCTGGATGAACTGCAGATCATCCAGGAGGCTGAGGGAGAAATTGAGTACAGGGAGGTGGTCAATCCTCAGACACAGGATAAGGACAGTTGGGTTACAGTCAGGTGGAGGAAAGGGAACCAACAGATGGGGCAGGGATCCCTGTGACCATTCCCCTCAGCAATAAGTATACCGTTTTGGATACTGCTGGTGGGGACGGCCTACCTGGGGAAAGCCATAGTTGTCAGGTCTCTGGTGCTGAGCCTGGCACTGTGGCTCTGAAAGGAAGGCGGGAGGGGAGGGAAGTGCAGGAATAGAAAAACGCTAGTGGTAGGGGACTCAATAGTTAGACGGATTGATAGGAGATTTTGTGATCAGGAAAGGGACTCCCCCATGCCAGGATCCAGGAAGTCGCCGATTGGGTTTACAGGATTCTGAAGGGGAAGGGTGACCTCCCAGAAATCGTGGTACATAACGGCACCAACGATATAGTCAGGAAAGGGATTGAGGATCTGAAAAGTGACTACAGAGAGCTAGGTTGGAAGCTGAAAAGCAGGACGAGTAGAGTAGTGACCTCAGGTTTGCTACTGGTGCCACGAGATAGTGCAGTGAGGAACAGTCAGCGAATGCAGCTTAACACGTGGCTGCGAGGCTGGTGCAGGAGGGAGGTCTTCAGATACCTAGACCATTGGGATATCTTCTGGGGAAGGTGGGACTGTACATGAAGGACGGGTTGCACCTGAACTGGAAGGGCACAAATGTCCTGGGTGGAAGATTTGCTCGTGTGGTTCGGGAGGGTTTAAACTAGTTTGGCAGGGAATGGGA
>NC_057716.1:64356300-64361405 GCF_004010195.1 Chiloscyllium plagiosum
CCGTTTTGGATACTGCTGGTGGGGATGGCCTACCTGGGGAAAACCATAGTTTCCAGGTCTCTGGTGCTGAGCCTGGCACTGTGGCTCTGAAAGGAAGGCGGGAGGGGAGGGAAGTGCAGGAATAGAAAAACGCTAGTGGTAGGGGACTCAATAGTTAGACGGATTGATAGGAGATTTTGTGATCAGGAAAGGGACTCCCCCATGCCAGGATCCAGGAAGTCGCCGATTGGGTTTACAGGATTCTGAAGGGGAAGGGTGACCTCCCAGAAATCGTGGTACATAACGGCACCAACGATATAGTCAGGAAAGGGATTGAGGATCTGAAAAGTGACTACAGAGAGCTAGGTTGGAAGCTGAAAAGCAGGACGAGTAGAGTAGTGACCTCAGGTTTGCTACTGGTGCCACGAGATAGTGCAGTGAGGAACAGTCAGCGAATGCAGCTTAACACGTGGCTGCGAGGCTGGTGCAGGAGGGAGGTCTTCAGACACCTAGACCATTGGGATATCTTCTGGGGAAGGTGGGACTGTACATGAAGGACGGGTTGCACCTGAACTGGAAGGGCACAAATGTCCTGGGTGGAAGATTTGCTCGTGTGGTTCGGGAGGGTTTAAACTAGTTTGGCAGGGAATGGGAACCAGAGCTACATATCTGAGAGGGGGTAGTTGTAGATGGGGCAGTGACAGGATGTAGTGAATCTATCAGGAAGGGTTTTCACATGATATAACAAAGGGATCGGTTAAAGTGTGTCTGCTTTAATGCAAGGAGTGTCAGAAATAAGAGTGATGAACGTAGAGCATGGATCAGTACTTGGGGCTATGATGTTGTGGCCATAATGGAGACATGGGTTTCACAGGAGCAGGAATGGTTGCTTGATGTTCCAGGGTTTAGAACTTTTAAAAATAAGAGGGAGGGTGGAAAAAGAGGATGGGGTGTAGCATTGCTGATCAGAGAGTGCATCACAGCTACAGAAACAAAGGTTGTTGAGGAAGGTTTGTCTACTGAGTTAGTATGGATGTAAGTTAGGAACAGCAAGGGGGCAGCCACCTCATTGGGGGTTTTCTACAGACCCCCTAGTAGTAATAGAGAGATTGAAGAACTGATATGCTGGCAGATTTTGGAAAAATGGAGATGGAGCAGGGTTGTTGGTATGAGTGACTTCAACTTTCCCAGTATTGACTGGAACCTCCTTAGTGAAGATGGTTTGGATGGAGCCGTTTTTGTCAGGTGTGTTCAGGACGGTTTCCTTACTCAGTATGTAGACGGGCTGATGAGAGGAGAGGCCATTTGGATTTGGTGCTCAGCAATGAGCTAGGACATGTGTCAGATCTCGCAGTGGGAGAATACTTCGGTGACAGTGACCACAACTGCCTCACATTTACCATAGCCTTGGAGAGGGAAAGGAGCAGGTACCGAGGTAAGATATTTAATTGGCGAAAAGGAAACTATGATGTGATTAGACAGGAGTTGGGAAGTACAGATTGGGAGCAATTGTTCCACAGAAAGGGCACAGCAGACGTGAGGAATAAGAGATTGGTCAGGGAGAAGGTAGGGCCGATCAGGGATAGCAGAGGGAACTTGTGCATGGAGTCTGAGTAGATAGGGGAAGCCGTAAATGAGTTCTTTGCTTCAGTTTTCACTAAGAAAAGGGACCTTGTTGTGAATGAGAACTTTGAGGAGCTGGGATATAGGTTTGAACAGATCAAGATTGATGAAGTTGATGTGCTGGAAATTTTGGCAAACATTAAGATTGATAAGTCCCCAGGACCAAATCAGATTTATCCTAGGCTGTGAGAAAGGAGATTGCTAAGCCATTGGCGAGGATCTTTGCTTTCTCACTCTCCCCGGGAGTCGTACCGGAGGATTGGAAGGCGGTGAATGTTGTTCCTCTTTTCAAGAAAGGTAATAGGGAAGTCATTGGTAATTACAGACCAGTCAGTCTTACGTCTGTAGTCAGCAAGGTTTTGGAAAGAATTCTGAGGGATAGGATAAATGACTGTTTGGAAAAGCATAGCATGATTAAAAGCAGTCAGCATGGCTATATGAAGGACAGGTCATGCCTCACAAGTCTTATTGAGTTCTTTGAGGAGGTGACAAGACAGGTCGACAAAGGTCGAGCAGTGGATGTGGTGTAAATGGACTTCAGCAAGGCATTTGATAAGGTTCCTGATGGTAGGCTCATTCATAAAGTCGGGAGGTATGGGATACAGGGAGATTTGGCTATTTGGATTCAGACTTGGTTGGCTGACAGAAGGCAGAGAGTGGTTATAGATAGAAAGTATTCTGCCTGAAGGTCAGTGTTGAGTGGTGTCCTTGGGCCTCTGCTCTTTGTGGTTTTTATAAATGACTTGGATGAGGAGGTTGAGGGGTGGGTTAGTAAATTTGCTGATGACACAAAGGTTGGAGGTGCCGTTGGTAGTATCAAAGGCTATTGCAGGCTGCAGTGCAACATAAACAGGATGCAGAGCTGGGCTGAGAAATGGCAGATGGAGTTCAACCTAGATAAATGTGAAGCAATGCATTTTGGAAGGTCGAACGTGAATGCTGAATATAGGATTAAAGACAGGATTCTTGGCAGTGTGGAGGAACAGAGGGATCTTGGTGTTCAAGTACATAGATCCCTCAAAGTTGCCACCCAAATTGATAGGGTTAAGAAAGCATGTGGTGTTTTGGCTTTCATTAACAGGGGGATCGAGTTTAATAGCTGCGAGGTTTTGCTACAGCTCTACAAGTCCCTGGTGAGACCGCACTTGGAATATTGTGTCCAGTTCTGGTCGCCCTACTATAGGAAAGATACAGAGGCTTTGGAGAGGGTGCAAAGAAGGTTTACCAGGATGCTGCCTGGACTGGGGGGCTTGTCTTATGAAGAGAGGTTGACTAAGCGTGGATTTTTCTCTCTGGAGAGAAGGAGGAAGAGAGATGACTTGATGAATGTATACAAGGTAATGAGACGCATGGATAGAGTCAATAGCCAGAGACTTTTCCCCAGGGCAGGATTGACTGGGAGGAGGGGTCATAGTTTTAAGATATTAGGAGAAAGGTATAGAGGAGACGTCAGAGGTAGGTTCTTTATGCAGAGAGTTGTGAATGCATGGAATGTGTTGCCAGCAGTGGTAGTGGAAGCAGAGTTATTTGGGACATTTAAGCGACTGCTAGACATGCACATGGATAGCAGTGAATTGAGGAGTGCATAGGTTAGATTGTTTTATTTTACATTAGGATTAATCCTCGGCACGGCCTATTCTGTGTTGTACCTTCCTGTGTTCCACGTTCTGTGTTGTGAGAAATCTCACTGGGCTTCATGGCAAGAATCATTCACTAAAACATGATGTAACTCGCACTTAACCAACAAATTTAAAAAAAAATTAAAGCCAACTTATAATGCATGCCACATTCATTGTTAAGAACAGCTGTTATTTTGAGAAGCTTTTTTTGCTCCATATAAATTAGAGATATTAACAGGCACTTTATCATTGTGGTAAAAGATCTCAAATGCTTCATGTACTGTTGACATGGTTACTTTAATATCTAGGCAGTTCATTAGCCAATTTGTCTGGAAAAGTAGTCTACAAACAGCAATGAAATAATGGGTTGAATTTCCCAGCCCCCTAAGCAATGTGGGCACAGGTGAGTTGGGTGAACAAATGTGGTGACCTAGGTAGAAATGAGATTCAGAACATCGACAAAAGAAAGTCTGATTTTACACCCTAGGTTTGAATGATGAGACAAGAGGCTCATGGTGAATGGAGAGAAACCTATTTGCACACATTTAAATTTCATTACCAGCTCATCTCATCTCATTTGTATACAATGTCCTATTCTCCCACGTGGCAGAAAGAAACTAGACAGCACCAATTCTTAACATGGAAGTCAGAACAGGTTCTCGGTGCCTCCAACTTGATGCTTGCTTTACTTTGCGTCTATTTTTAAGGCAGTCCCCAACATTTTAGGTTATGCTCCATGGGCAATGAATGCTAGCACACCCGGTCTACAGAAATTGGCATTGGAAATGCATCAGCGTTACCACTTCATGGTACATCTTCAACCCACTTAGAATCCAGTTCTCCACTTGGATAATGCACTTTGGAGAGCACCAATGCTTTTCATTGTAAAACTACTGTCTGACTAGTAAGCATGGAGCAATGGACTAAACTCATGTAATGGAGCAGGGTGTGCATCAGGATTTTTGTTTGCTCTTGAAACATTCACTCCATTATATGAACCATTATGTAACTCTTTGATTAAGGTTGAACATAAAACATCATAGTCCATTCTTTTACTGGAGCCATCCGAGGAACAGATTATAGGTCCACTGAAAATTAGGTTCAGATGCTTGGTTTGGTCTGGGGGCCTTTGCATTAAACTCCAGATGGAATGTGACACACAATCCACACATGCTACAGTCTGCACATCTAGACGAGGCAGAGACAGGATCTGATGGATGCTGGCAAGCTGGAAGAGTGGCTGCAGGCTTCTGAGGAACAAATTGAGGACATTAAGAAGAAGGAACATCACCTTTACTGGCAGTGGCAGACACGGCTCCTCCCAGTCATTGGAGTTGGCAGAATAAAGGACATCCTCCCGCTGTTCAGGACTGGCAGCAGCAGAAAAGCTCCTCTAGTGAGTGGAGATGACAGCAGAAGAAGTCACCATGGGCTCTTCAAGATGGCAGCACCGGCAAGATGACATCTCAGAGCAGGACATTGGCATGGTGGCAGCCTGGTCTAGCAGTGGAGCCAGGGTCTCCTGATTGCAGTAGGCCCAGATTGGGGACTCCTGTCATTGGCAAGACGGCAGATGTAGCACTGGTAGCATGGTATGTCCAGAGTGAGGACTCCTTGCGTCATCGAGGTGGCAGTGGAGTTGGGTATCCTAGTTCCAGCCAGAAGGAAGGGCAGGCTGTAGCGGAGCAGACGGCAGACAGCGGGGAGGTGCAGCAGCCGATCCAAGCTCCTTCAAGACAGACGGAGGAAATGGAAGAGGAGGGAACAAAGGAGGCAGAGGATTGGATTACTGTCAAAGCAGGAAGAGAAAACCTTACAAGGCCCCCAAAGCCACCCAGCAAAGGAGGAAGCAACACCTACACGACGAGGATACAGGCAGCTCTC
>NC_057716.1:64365190-64396012 GCF_004010195.1 Chiloscyllium plagiosum
CCTTTATGCACGCCCGGACTCTCTGCCGCACCGCACGCTTCCCCCGAAGTGAAGCGGCTGCGGGGGGGAACGAGACTGTCACACACCTCCTTCTGGAATGTGCCTACGCAGAAGAAGTCTGGAGAGGAATGCAGTGTTGTTTGTTAAGGTTCGTCCCGAGCAGCGCTGTGACGCGGGACTCCGTGCTCTACGGCCTGTTCCCCGGGACGCAGACCGAGACAAACATCAACTGCGCCTGGAGGGTCATCAACTCAGTGAAGGACGCTCTCTGGGCGGTCCGAAACCTGTTGATCTTCCAGCTGAAGGAGTTGACCCCGACTGAGTGTTGCAGACTGGCACATTCCAAGGTCCAGGACTACGTGTTGAGGGACGCGCTGAAGCTTGGGGCAGCTGCCGCCAAGGCGCGGTGGGGAAAGACCACCGTGTAACATCTGCCTGCCTAAAGAAGAACAGGGGGTCCACGCAGTAATTTGGGCCCTGCTGACGCCTCAGCTAAAAATGTAATTGTACAGACCTGTAAATAGGAATGATTACTCTGTTTTCGGTATGCAAACAAATGGAATGTTTACATATGTATGGCATGTCCAGTTGCACAGATCATCAAAGTATTTTATGAATAAAGTATATTTTTGAAATAAAAAAAAATACTGGGTTCTGCTGAAGGAAGGGGAGCCGCTGTTTTCCATCTTGTCGGCAACCCCATTGTGTGTGCTCCCTGCACAGAGGAATCGGGTTGTTACAATCCATATATACAAGCCCTATGTTCCAGCGGCTGATGTCCTGACCTTCCTGGGAAGGTACGTCCAAGTTGAGGGAGAAGCCACCGATGTGATCGACCCCTTTGGGATCTGGACCAGTAAGCGGCAGGTCAGGGTGACTCTGAGGGTCGATGGCAATGGGAACATTCTCCACCCACCCTCGAGCTTCGCAATTGGAGGGAACAGAGGCTACCTGACATATGCAGGGCAGCCGAATGTGTGCCGAACCTGCGGGAAATCGGGACACGTGGCGGCGGACTGCAAGGGGACCATCTGCAGGAACTGCAAACAGGAGGGTCACCTGACTAAGGACTGTCAGGAAGCAAAGAGCTGCAACCTGTGTGGAGAGGCGGGCCACATGTACAAGACCTGCCCAAGACGGGGGGGGGGGCCCACTTCCGCACAGATGGCTGGAGGTGGCAATGCGAGCCGTGGACCCCCAAAGACCAGTAATGTGCACCCAGACAGCAGAGAAACGGAGTCTGGTGGCACCCAGAAAGAAGAACAGGCCGGAGTGGAGGAAGTGGCAGACAATGGAGAGACACAGCAGCTGATCCTAGCTCTAGCTGGGCAGATGGATGCAATGGAGGAGAAGGTAATCGAGCAGGCAGAGGAGTGGATACCTGTTAAAAACAGAAAGAGAAAATCCGGCCAGGCCCCCAAAGCCTCCCAGCAAAGGGGGAAAAGATAGCTGCACGAGGGAGGGACGGCCAGCTCTTCGGATGGGGAAGACAGGCGCACAGAATGTCATCACCACCAGAAGAAGAGACAGAGTGCCGTAGATAAAGAGGAGGGCATTTCCTCCCAAACAGGAAACAACGGATCCCCCGAAGTCCACCCTCCACCCAGTGAGAACCAGGGGTACCCACTGCCCCACAACTACAGACAACTGAGAGCTGCGATCCTCTGACAGTCCCATTGTCAGACACAGAACTGGATGGTGCGGACCCTTGCCTTGGCTCAATGACTCCAGAGCAGGTAAATGACCACAGTGAGAGCCTGGATAGCTACCTCAGCCCAGCGAGGGTCCAGCAGTTCGTGCTCACCATGGGGATGCAGACAGCTACGATGGTTAATAAAGGGAACTGTAAATAGGATAACTGTAAATTCGATTAATTCAATCTGTTCTTTGTAATGTCAAGACATGCAATGTATATATCTATGAATGACATGACAAATTGTACAAGTACCAAAGATTTATTTCTATGACTAAAGTATATTTTGAAATAAAAAAAACATATACTAAAATTGGAACAACACAGAGAAGATCAGTATGGCCCCTGCGCAAGGATGACATACAAATTCGTGAACTGTTCCATATTTTTGTGGTCAGCACATAGTGTCCTTGAGACCTTTTGGGAAAAGGAGAGGGCGGATCCTATCGAGTGGTTCCCTGAGCAGACTGTCAAAGTCATTTGGCAGAATGCCTCATCGCCAGAACTTTCCAACAAGCACCAAGACATGGCTTGGCTGGTGGTGAGAAGGGCTCTGCCTGTGAGATCCTTTATGCACGCCCGGACTCTCAGCCACACCGCACGCTGCCCTCGAAGCAGATGCGGGGGGGGGTGGTGGGCGAGACTGTCACATACCTCCTTCTGGAATGTGCCTATGCAGAGGAAGTGTGGAGAGGAATGCAGTGGTGTTTGTCGAGGTTCGTCCCGAGCAGCGCCGTGACGCGGGACTCCGTGCTCTACGGCCTGTTCCCAGGGACGCACACCGAGACGAACATCAACTGTGCCTGGAGGATCATCACCTCGGTGAAAGACGTTCTTTGGGCAGTCCGAAACCTGTTGATCTTCCAGCTGAAGGAGTTGACCCCGACTGAAAGTTGCAGACTGGCATATTCCAAGGTCCAGGACTACGTGTTGAGGGATGCGCTGAAGCTTGGGGCAGTTGCCGCCAAGACACGGTGGGGAAAGACCACAGTGTAACATCTGCCGGCCTAAGAAGAACAGGGGGCCCATCCAGTCATTTGGGCTCCGCTGACACCTCAGCAGAAGAGCTGGATAGTAAATGTACAGACTTGTATATATGGAAAATAAATTTTGATGTCTGTATGTAAAGCAATGTAATGTATGCACAAAAATGGCATGACCAATTGTATAGAGATCCAAATAATTTTATGAATAAAGTATATTTTTGAAATAAAAAAATCAGGGAGGGAGAGAATTACTTGAGCACTTTGTTTCAGGAGGCAGTCACATCCCTTAGGCAGAGTTAAAAATCACATGACACCAGGTTATAGTCCAACAGGTTTAATTGGAAGCACTAGCTTTTGGAGCACCGCTCCTTCATCTGGTGGTTGTGGAGTACACAATTGTAAGACACAGAATTTATAGCAAAAGTTCACAGTGTGATGTATCTGAAATTATACATTGAAAATACTTTGATTGTTTGTTAAGTCAGGCAGCATCCGAGCAGCAGGAAAAATCGGCATTTCGTGCAAAAGCTCCTCGGCTACTGTCTGACCTACTGTGCTTTCTCAGCACCACTCTAATCTTGAGTCACACCCCTTAGCTTAAGTAATTCAGATTTGGTCAGTGGTTAGGATCAGTCGGGTGTGACAACCAGTGAGGCAGGTGGAGGTATTCAAAAGGTAGTGCTGAGCAAGCTTCAGCCTTTGAGTTTATCTAAAAGGTTAAGAATATTGCTCCTTGTGTAATTTAGAGTGGGGACTATAAGGAGAATGAGCAAACTGACCATAGAACCTGTTCAAGAAATGAGAGAACAGAGAAATATAGTTGTTATTGAGGATAGTACAGTAAGGGGAGTAAATACTGTTCTATGTGGGCAGGATTGAGAGACCTGAAGGTTGTGTTGCTTGCCTGGTGCCAGGGTTCAAGTTACCTCATCTCAACTGTTGAGGCACTTGGAATAGGAGGGGAAGCATCCAGTTGTTGTGCTCCATGAAGGTACCAACAATATTGGTAGAAAGAGGAAAGAGTTTCTGCTGTGGGAATATGAGCAGCTAGGGGTCTAAATTAAAAAGCAGAACCAATAAGGTAATAATCTTTGGATTACTACCTGAGCCATGAGCAAATTGGCACAGGGTCAACATAATTAAAGAGGCAAACATATGGTGCAAAGATTGGGACGTTGGCACTAGTACTGGGGAAGGAGGGAGCTGCTCTATTGGACGGGCTCCACCTGAATCTTGCTAGGGCCAGAATCCTGGCAAATCCCATAACTAGGGTTGTGGAGGGGTTGTTAAACTAAATAGTGGTGGGAGTTCAGTTCCATGGAAAATTATGGAACATGTTGAAGGTGAGGAGGAGAGGGTTCAGCAGAGATGATTAAAGTTTTCAGAACAAGTAATAAGACAGTGTGCATAGAAAGAGTCAAGAATCTAACATTCGGTACAGCAGATAAGGGGACAACTATGAGAAGTAGTGCAGTCAATACAGGACAGAGGGTATTGGATTTAAATATACAAAATAAACTAAATGAGCTTGTAGCACAGATTAAAATTAGTAGGTATCATGTGGGTATCACATGGCTGCAAGGTGATAAGAACTGGGGAGTTAAGTATCCAAGGAAACACATCCTATCAAAAGATCAGGCAGATGGAAGAGGGTTACCTTGTTAAGAAATTAAACTAAACCATAGCAAGAAGTAATATAGTGTTGGCCAAAGGGTGATGCAGTTGTAGAACTCATTGACACAAAAGGCTGGGGAGGTCAAGCAACCAAGACAGGGATCAATACGTTCTTAATTGGTATAGGGATCAAGGGTTATGGAGAGATGGTGAGGGAATGGGGTTGAGAAGCATTTCAGCCATGAATGAATGGCAGAGCAGATTCAATGGGCCAAATTGAGGGCAACATGGTGAGTCAGAGGTTAACACTGCTGCCCCACATGCCAGAGACCCAGTTCAATTCCACACTCAGGTAACTGTGTGGAGTTTACACATTCTCCCCATATCTGTGTGGGCTTCCTTCTGCTGCTTCAGTTTCCTCCCACAGTCCAAAGATATGTAGGTGGATTGGGCATGCTAAATTTCCCATAGTGTGCAGGTTAGGTGGGTTAGCCATAGGAAATGCAGAGTTACGGAGATAGGGTAGAGGTGTGCGGCCAAGTGGGATGCTCTTCAGAGGTTGGTGTGGACCAATGGGCTGAATGGTCTGCTTCTGCACTGTAGGGATTCTAGGATGCCATGAATCATCCAAAAGGACCTGTACTGTACTGTGATGTTCTATATCTTATACTTTTATAATAAAGGTGTTGCCACATGTTAGTGGTTTGAAGACATAATTGGACTTTTTATGCAATAGCTGAATACAGTGTGAAATAAATATTGTAACTCAATTATTTGCAACAAGAGTTTAAGGAGTTTTACAGCTTGATCCAAGTGTGTACATGTGTATTGTTCAGGCTTCATTTTATAGCAGTTCCTGTTAGAAGGTGGAGCCTTCAGCTGTCCAAGGGAAAAAGGGGAGAATAGCTAATATATTATCTTACTGTTCAAATTCAGTTGTTGAAGTGTTTTATGTTGCTGATTAATGCCACTTCTCTCCAAAAGGCATGATTGACATTTTTGGCAGGTTTCTTCACAATACTTTGTACATTCTCAAGATCAAGTTGGCCTTACAGATCAAACTCCATAAAATTGCAACATTTCCTTTACTTTTGCAGGACACTGTGTTACTTTGTTTGGCTGCTTGACATTTATTTCCTTTAATAAGTATTCTTCAAAGGTAGCATAAACCCATTGTCAAGATACAAATCAAACTAGTTGACAATTTAAAAGAGTTAGCCAAGCAATTTCTTTTTTGCCTGCCGTTTCTCCAACCTGATTGTTTAATAATCAACCTAGAATTTGATTTTTCAGGATTTTTCTTTTCTGATAATACCAGGAGATAACTCCTCTCGTTTACAGATTTAATGCCAATCGCCACTCAATAGATCCTTAAATGAGCTGAGTCAGTTGTGTAAGTGTGTAAGTATTTCAAAATTTGTTTTCCATTGACATTAAGCTGTACAACTCTTTGTATTGAAATTTGTATTTGTTATATCGAAAGTATAGTCTATTTTAAATCAACATAGAAATACTGAAGTAATTTGCTCCTGCCAAGTAAACTCAGAATTAAATGTAGGCTTTTTATGGTAGTGTGTTTTAAATACACTTCCTAAAGTTAATTATTAGAAAGCTTCAAATCATTGATGTGTAGTGAAATTCATGGTGCAGAAAGAATAGCTGTGACGTACTTAAAATGAGTTCATTAGGAAATAATTAACAATTGATTGAAAAATTCCATGGCTAATATTTTAATATGAAGAAAATGAGGACATTCCTGATGAAGGGCTTATGTCCGAAACGTCAATTCCTCTGTTCCTCGAATGCTGCCTGACCTGCTGTGCTTTTCCGGAGCCACACTTTTCGACTCTAATATTTTTATGTGTAAATAATTAGATACATAGTATTAGTTGTATCTTTGCATATGTGTGGACTTATAATTCAAGAATGTAGACTCAAACTAACCCTTACATTTACCAATATGAACACTTTAAGTTATCCATTTGAGATAATTGAAAATATTTCATTTTTTAAAAACCAGTTTACATGTATTAAATGCACTTCTATTGGACCAATTCCTGATGAATGACTAGAAGAATTTTATTGCAACAATGATTTAACATGGTTGGAATAAACCATGTGCAACAGCTAGCACCACTGGAAAGGAGCTATTTTCATATTCTGATCAAACTGCACAATCAAAATTTGATTTATAATATACTACACTTATGATGTAAGTCACACACACATGGGTAGCAACACTATTATAGATTTATCAATGAATGAACATTGTAAGCTCAAATCGTTTAAGATTCCTTTTAATAATATCCAATGCCAACTATGGAAGATTTGCTTTCCCCTCCTTTCTATCTCTCTCTCTCTCTCATTTTGAACATGCCAAATAATTTCTAAATGCTGAATATATTTTTTGACCTTAAGCAATAAGCTTCAAAATTAACTTCTGAGGGTCTTGGGTCTGGACTCATATGACATCTGTGCTGGAGGTATGGCATTCACAGGATGTGGGCATTGCTGAATGGGCCAATATTTATTAACCATCCCTAATTGCCCAGAGGGCAGTTGACCATCAACCACATTGCTGTTGGTCTCAAGCCACGTATATGCTGGACCAGATAAGGACAGTAGTTCTATCTCTTAAAGGACGTTAATGAACCAAATGGGGTATCCCCCCAACAATAGCCAATGGTTCATGGTCATCATGAGATTCTTAATTTTAGACTTTTAATGAATTTAAATTCCACCATTTGCTATTGGCAGGATTTGAACCAAAGTCCCCAGGTTATTACCTGGGTCTCTTGATTAATAGTCTAATGATTAATACCACTCAGTCATTGCCTTCCCATGTCATAATATTTCTGGACAGGTTGGTTTAAAGTAACTACATCTTTGCTTGTGAAGCAGCTGGTTCTAGTCAGGTTATTGGGTCTGATGCTTTGTACCATTTCTTTTCTATAACCAGCATTGCTCACTATGGCCTCCACTCATGGTAGTGGGGGTGCATTATGAACATCTGTAAAATATTGGTGCCCCATGGACTGTAAGGGAGGATGGAGGCTTTATTTACTCCAATTGGCTGTCCAACGTTTGGGCAGTTAATCCAATTCCCTGTACACGTCATGAAACTCCCCAAGACACATGCAGGATGTCCCAGTACAGCCTCCCCAAATTTCCTTAGCCCTGCCACCTCAAGCCCTTTCTCCACAGGACAGGCAAGCTGTAGTCCTGGTTGCTTGGACCAACACAGGTTCAAGCTATGAATTTGTGCATTACTCACCATAGATCAGGCTTATAGCCAAAAAAATGGTTTTGACTCTACACTAATGAAGGTGATGCACTTTCAAATTACCTCTGTTCAGGCATAGCTGGTGGAAGTACTCTGCTGGGTCCTTGGTGGCTTTTTTTTGCCAATTTCCACATATGTTCAAGGCAAAGAATACATGGCCAGGTATAGAGGCATTGTTGCCATGCCTCTTGATCTTCAACATGACCAAGAAAGTGTGCTTAAACAGAAGTTATTCAAAAGTATGACACCTTCAACTTGTGGAGCAACCCCTTAATCTTCCACATTCAATCTTCCAGCAAATGGAAAGCAAGTAAACTTGGTGAGGGAAAACTTGGTGAGATGAAAAAGAGAAGAAGGGGATAAGATAGACAGAAGGTGTTGCAGACTGTAAGTAAATTGACAGGCTGTGTGTGAGAAAATGGTGTGACTTCTCCAAAAACCTCGCCATCATGAATTGAATCCATCTTTCACCACTATCATACTAATGCATTCACTTTATCTACTGCCACCTCATCCTACACGATCATTTGGGGCAGCATGGTGGCTCAGTGGCTAGCACTGCTGCCTCACAGCGTCAAGAACCCAGGTTCGAATCTAGCCTCGGGTGACTGTCTGTGTGGAGTTTGCACATTCTCCCCATGTCTTCATGGGTTTCGTCTGGGTGCTCCAGTTTCCTCCCACAATCCAAAGATGTGCAGGTTGGGTGAATTGGCTATGCTAAATTGCCCATAGTGTTCAGGGATGTGTAGGCTAGATGCATTAGTCAGGGTTATATATTGTAGGGGAATGGATCTGGGTGGGTTACTCTTCAGAAGGTCGGTATGGACTTGTTGGGCCAAAGGGCTTGTTTCCACTGTGCAGGGATTCTAATTCTAATACAAAGGACAACAAAAAGTGTATAAGAAGTACAAAACATGCAAATTACAGTGTAATATAAGAATGATAATCAATAGACATGATTCTAGCAGCAATTCAAAGTTGTGCAAAGAATTTTCGATGGAAAAGAGTTTGATCATACAGTGTTCAGGAGCCTGATGGCTTGGGGGAAGAAATTGGTGCACAGTCTGGCCATGAGAGACCGAATGCTCTGGTATCTTCTGCCAGATGGCAGGAGGCAGGAGGAGGTAGCTTGTAGGTACCAACTACATAGGTAAGATGAGGAAAGAGATTCCAATAAGGGATTACAAACAGGTTAGGCTTAAATTATAAACCAGAACCGCAAAAGTAGTAATCTCTAGTTTATTACTCAATCCATGTACAAATTAGCATGGAGACCATATGATTAGACAGGCAAATGTGTAGCTCATAGTTTGGTGTGAGGACTGAATTGAAATTCATGGAGCTCTGGCACAGTACTGGGGAGTGAGAGGACTCGTCTGTTGGGACAAGTTTTATAGGGTGTGTCAACCATTTCTTCTTCGAGCCATTTGTTGCAGAACCTATATGGGAGCAGGTTATTTTAGATGTGGTTATGTATAAGGAGGTAGGATTAATAAGCGATTTCATTAGAAGCATGCTGGGTTCTAGTGAATTGTGCACTTGGGGCTGTAGAAAGGGTTCTAAACTAATTAGTAGGGGTAGAAAGGTTTATTTAAAGGAAAGTTCAAAAAAGAAATGAGAACGCAGAGATACCAGGTAGGGAGAGATCAACATTAATCACCATGTGAAGGGTTACTGGACTCAAAATGTTAACTCTGTTTCTCTCTCCTCAGATGCAACCAGACCAATTGAGATTTTCCAGTAATTTCTTTGTTTGTTTCAATAATCAAAATGTGACAGGAAGGGGTAGAAAATATACACAGAATAGTGCAGCAAATAAAGTAGAACCAGAGAGATTAATAATGGTAAAACATCAAAGCTTGAGGCTCTCTATTTGAATTTACACAGCGTTTGTAAGAAGACACATGAGTTTACGGCATCAATAAAAATAACTGAATATGACCGAATAGGTGTTATAGAGATGTGGCTACACGGTAACCAAGACTGGGAATTCATAATTCATAGTCATTTGACTTTCCAGACAAATAGGCAAAAAGGAAAGGAAATAGGGTTGGTTTGTTAGTAAAGGAAGATATTAGTGAGTTTGTGAGTAACAATACAGATGTAATCAATAATGACGAAGAGTTACTGTGGGAGGTAATAAAAATGACAAAGGAAAGAAGTCACAGGTGGGAATTGTCTATAAGCCCCCAAAGAGTTACCGCACTGCAGAATAAAACATAAACTGGGAAATAGTTGCAGCATGCAAGAGGGATGCTAACATTGTCATGGGGGATTTTCATCTGCATATTGACATATAAGTCAGATGGGTGAGGGTGATATGGGAGTCAAATTTATAGAGTGTGTCAGTGATTGCTTCTTAGAGCAGTTTGTTGCAGAATCTACCTGGGAATGGACTACTTTAGATCTAGTATTGTGCAATGAGAAATAGTAAGCAATCTCATAATCAAGGATCCTCTATGGAATGGTGATCAGCTGTGGATGACTAAAAAGCTGAAGAGAGAGAAAATTGATTACGAAAGTAAATTGTTTTGTATGTCTTGTCAAACAGCAAGGGTTTCTACAAATAAGTAAAAAGAGAGCAGCTTAAGTAAGTGTGGGGCCCTTGGGGATGAAACGTGAGCATTCATATGGAGAACAGGGAAATGGCACATAATTTAAAGCAAAGATTTGTATCAGTCTTTACGGTTATACGTTGCAAACATAACAGATAAGCAAAGTGCCAGCAGGAGGACAAATCCAGTAACAGTCTCTATTTTGATATACAATGTATTTGGCAAATGAATGGGTCTAAAGGCAGACAAGTTGCCAGGACTTGACAATCTGCACCCAAGAGTTTAAATGTAAGTGGGGCTGTAGAGATAGTGGAGACACTGGTCAAAATATTTCCAGCACTCACTGAATTCTGGAAGGGTTCCATTAGATTGGGAAACTGATACTATGACACCATTGTTCTAAAAGGAGGGTAAATAGATGAGATTTTGAACAGATCTGGTAACTCAAAACTGGCATCCATCTGGTGCTGTGGGCCATCAGTAACATTGGAATTATTTTGAACCATAATCTGTAACTTTAAGGCCTGCCGTATCCCTCACTCCACTACCTGCATCAAGTTGGTGGATTTCCCCTGTTTCAGTGAAAAGTAAAGGAGGGCATGCTTGGATAGCCTCAACCCCCTACTGTACACCCACAATTATGTTACCAAATTCTGAACAGATGCTATCTACAACTTTTCTGATAACATTATCATTGGTAGGATGGATGTCAAACAACAATGAGTCAGAATACAGAAAGGAGATAGAGGGTTTTGTGTTGTGCTGCAATGATAACAATCTCTGTCTCAGGGTTGGAAAAACTGAAGAACTGGTCATTGATTTCAGAAAGAAAAGAGGAGAACATTCCCCAATCTACATTAAAGGAGCAGAGGTTGAGAGGGTGGAGAGTGTCAAGTTCCTAGGAGTGATGGTAACTGACAACCTGTCCTGGACTTCCCAAATTTATGCAATAATCAAGAATGCACAACAACACCTCTTCTTCCTCAGGCAGCTCAGGAAATTTGGAATGTCCATAAGGACCCTCACCAACTTTCACAAATGTACCATAGAAAGCATACTGTCTGGGTGCATAACAGCCTGGTATAGAACTGGTCTGTACAAGACAGTAAGAAACTATATAAGGTTATGTGCACAGCCCTGACCATCACAGAAGCCAATCTCTCATCCATGGACTCCATTTACACATTTCATTGTTGTGGAATGGCTGCCAACATCATTAAAGACCATCTCACCCCGGTAATGCTCTCTGACAATCTCTTCCATCAGGCAGAAAATACAGAGGGTGGAACATGCACCAGCGGATTCAAGAACAGCTTCTTTGCTGCTGTTATTAGACTGTTGGAAGGACCCTCTAACTTCAAGTAATGTTGATCTTGTTAATGTTGAGTTGGCCTAGTGCATGTCCTGTGAAATGTAACCTGTATGTCTTACTCCGTCCAGGTTTTTGTTTCACCCTATGATCTGTATGTTCCTTGCTTATTGTGATCTGCCTGTACTGCTCACAATCAAAGCTTTTCAGTGTCCTTAGGTACATGTGACAATAAATCAAATCAATCAAACAATCAAGAGGGAACCCAATCCAGAAATGCAAAAGACAAATCGAAAGTAGTTGCAACCATCTTTGGATGGAAGTGTCAAATAGAGGCTAGTCCTCTTTCTGACATCCCTAGCATCACAAGTGCCAGTCTTCAGCCAATTGGATTCACTCCACTTGATATCAAAAATAATTGAAGATCTTGGATACTGGACATTGGGCCTTGACTACATTCTGGAAATAGTTTGGAAACTCATGCTTCAGAATTTACCCAGCCTGAGCCAAGCTGTTCCAGTGTAGCATCAAAACTGGCATTTACCCAACAATGTGGAAACTTGCCCAAGTGCAACTTGTAAACAAACAGCAGGATAAATGTAACCTGACCAATTGTCACATCATCAGCCTAATCTTGATCAAAGGGGACATGAACAATGTTATCAGGTGGTACATGCTTAGCAATAACCTGCTGGGTTCCACAAACATCACTCATCACTAGCTTACAGAGCACTGCTCCTTCAACAACCAGCTGATGAAGGAGCAGCACTACAAAGCCAGTACTTCCAAATAAACCTGTCGGACTATAACCTGGCGTTGTGTGGTTTTCAATGGCATTATCATCACTAAATTTCACACAATTGCCATTCTTTAACCAGAAATGGAACTGAACCAGCTATTTAAATATTGTGTCTACATGAGCAAGTCAGAAGTTGAAAATGGTGCAGTGACAAACTCATTTCCTGAATCGTCATCTGCAAGCACAATTCAACATTGTGATGGAATATGTTCCTCTAGGCTAGATGAATGCACTTCCAACACCATTCAAGAAGCTTGACAACATCCAGGTCAAAATAGCCCTTTTGTTTGGCACCCTTTCTATCATCTTATACATTCACTCCCTTCGTCACCAATGCATGGTAGCAGCAGTGTTGTAAAGAATGTGTCTTTGTTTTGTGTCTTTAAAAACTGTGAAAGTCTTGTTTTTACAATCAGAGATTTAGTAAGATTACTACATAATTCACAGCAAGGAATTTGGTACTTATTATGAACTCTGTTATTTGTGGCAATGAGTTCTTGCAATGTGTAGAAGTTCAGGATCCAAGAAGTTGTTAACAAATGAAGCTGAATACTTCTCAGCTAATTAAGTAAATTTAATCCTGGAAACAAGTTACAAAAACACAGAAATTATTGCTATTGCTTTCCCCAGTAGAAGCTGCCTGTTCTCTACAGTACAAAATTTAGTTTAAATTTGAAGAAAACCAAATACTTTTCCTGCAGCAGTTGTTGTGAGCTATGATTTTAGAATTGATAAATCAGACTCATTTTTCAATGCTGGCTTCTTACAAACCAGTGGAAGCTTCCAGAAGAAGAACATCTGAATGCTAAGGTTCTGGCTAGCTGAAATAGGAACATCACAACATCAGAATCAGTAAGTAAAAACCACTGATCTTGACCAATGATCTATTTTTTCTATGCGTGTGTATATGTGTGTAAAAGGGGGAGTTTATAAGGAGATTAGAATTTTAGTTAGTAGTGCTAAGGACTGAAGGTTTATACCTGTGTACTTGTAGCTATAGTCTAATTACTTAGAATAAATAGTAATTCTTGTTTAGTATTGAACCTGACCTGTGCTTTCTATCGACCTTGGTCTGAAATTCAGGTATATATGACAGCGTACTTTCCAGGAAAAATTTTAATATTTGATATGACTCTGGAAATAGCAGAATTTGATTTATGGCAAGCTAACCCTGTGCGCCATAACAGTGTGTACCATGTACAACATGCAGTGCAGCATGGCTCCTCTGTAAAATCTTCCAAACCTGTGACTTCTACTACCAAGGGCAACAAAGGCAATAGATAAAAGGGAGTACCACCATCTGCAAATTCCCCTCCAAGCCACACACCATCCTGACTTTGAACGATATTGCTCTTCCTTCACCGTCACTGGTCAATATCTGGAACACCCTTTCTAAAATGTAGACTGCAGCATTTCAAGAAGGCGGCTTGCCATCTCAAGGGCAATTGGGGATGAAATAAATGCTGCCCTGGCTAGAGATATCCATATCTTATAAACAAATTTTTTAAAAAGTTGGATTGAAGTCAAACTTTTGCAGAGTATGACAGCATATACATTCATCCAGAAGAATCTGCACCACCCATGGAATTCTATTGGAGCGCCAATCAATGGTCTCCAATTTTCACATGAGAAATTTTAAAATTTTTCACGTGAATATAATTTCCTTTGTGTTACCATTTCATTCGCTGTCCTCTAGCAAATGGAGAAGCTGAAAGAGAAGGGTATAAATAAGTAAAGCTTTATTTAAGAAATACAAATAGATCAATCTTGCTCTAAAGATATTGGTCTTCTCCACTCGAGAACAGGTTATCACTGTCATCATTACTGATGGGTTGGAAATTGAGAATGTATCTTCCATCTTCATTCCAAACTTCAAAGCCTAACATTACAGAGAATGAACACAAGAATGTAAAATGTCAAAAATCACACAACACCAGGTTATAGTCCAACAGGTTTATTTGAAAGCACAAGCTTTCAGAGCCTCACTCTTCTTCAGGTGCTAATGAGAGAGGAGACATCTGACACAGAATTTATAAATAAAAGATCAAAGGGTCATACACTGATTTGAAAGTACTGAACAGCCCTAAGATGGCAGCTAAATTTTTAATCAGTTAGAGTGGCGATACAGGTTTCAATTGCTTAATATGCAAATCCCAGAATTTCTTTCAAGTCATTGTCCCAAAATAACTTGAGGTTTTATAAGTATAGAAGAGGTGACATCTCAGGTCAGACAATGCATTTTAGGTGTGAGGTCTTGTTTAGAATCTGTCTGAGTCTTAGTCTTAACCTGGAGTCAGGAATTTATAAAATGCCACATCAACTGACTGTCCAGAAATTGACTGCTTTTTGAGCAAAATAGACTGTATCTGCAAATACAAATTCACCGTGTGTGTATGTGTGCGCACACGTGTGCACTCGCGCGCACAAGAGAGTGTCTGCCCTAATTCAGGAAAATGTAGAGTATCCCATCATGTTAATGGCTTGATGGTTCAGACGTGGACTGTCCACAGGATTGTACAATACGTTTACATCAGTTGTGTGACCCTTCGATCTTTTACTTCTAAATTCTGTGTTGGATGTCTTCTCTCTTACTAGCACCAGAAGAAGATGTGAGGCTCCAAAAGCTTGTGTTTTCAAATAAACCTGTCGGACTATACTCTTCTGTTGTGTGACTTTTGATCTTGTCCAACCCAATCCAACACCAGCATCTCCCCATCAAGAATGTAAACAATGAGAAGAAGAGCAAAGAGACAACCCAAATTTAATAATATTTACAGATTGCAGAGGTGCCAGTGATGAATTCCAGAGAGACAGCCTGCATAAGAGACCAACAGACAAGGAAATAATTATTGAAATAAATAAAATCACAACTGAGATCATAAATAACTGAGACAGACCCATAGTATTATAATAAAAAAATAGATTAATATATTTAAGAAATAATAGAAATTTTGACTTATGACTCAAAAGGAAGAAGAGCTCTTATACCAATAAAATAGAGAGTACAGAACATCCACAACCTCAAAAAGAACCAATTTGGTGAGATTGAGATAAATCCTGTGAAATTTGGGACTTTGGAGGAGATTTATAGAATATATACATAAAAGGAACAAAGATTTGGAGGAAGATGTAGACTAATTGGGTTAACATCAGAAGTATGTATAATGATGATATAATGATTATGTCGGATTACATAAGTAATTAGAAAGGTTTGGAAGACGTCAAGTACTTTAACGTGATGTGAAGCGAACATAGATAAAGGATGGCACGGTGGCTCAGTGGTTACATTAGGTTACAAGAACAAGGGAACATATTTACTGAAACTGCACTAAAAACAAAGAAGTGTTTATTTACACTCAGATACACCTAACCTACACATCCCTGAACACTATGAGCAAGTTAGCACAGCCAGTTCACCGAAGTTGCACATCTTTGGATTGTGGGAGGAAACTGGAGCACCTGGAGGAAACCCTCACAGACACAGGGAAAATGTGCAAACTCCACACAGACAGTTACCCGAGGCCGGAATCAAACCTGGATGCTTGGCGTTGTAAGGCAGCAGTGCTAACCACTGTGCCATCCTACCGCCACCGCTGCCTGCATAAGATCCTGCGAAGCCACTAGGAACAAAAATTCCCCAAAATCAGCATCCTCGACCAGCTAATATCCCCAGCATCAAGGCATTGACCAGCCTTTATTAGCTACAATGGGCCGGGCATGTTGTCCACGTGACCAACACAAGATCCCAAAACAGATGCTCTACTCCCAGCTTTGAAAACACAGGCGAGCCCCAGGTGGACAGAGGAAGTGCTTCAGTGATACCCTCAAGTCCTCACTGGCTAAGTGCAGTATTCACTGATATGTGGGAATCACTGGCCTAAAACTATCCGAAGTGGAGAAGTTGCATCCAGGAAGGTGTCGAGCACCTTGAGACTTGCCAGCAGGAGAAAATGGAAACCAGACGAAAGAAGCAAGAAGAGCGCCCTGCTACACCAATGACCCCACCCATCCCTTCCCGTGACCAACACCTGCTTCAAGTGTAACAGAGCCTATAGTAACCACATTGTCTGTAGAGCCACCTATGGATTCACCCTGAGAGTGGAAAAGAGTCATCCTCATCTGTGAGGGACCGCTAATGATGATGACTGGCTTGTGCCATTGTGATGTTGGAATAGCTTTACATGAAATTAGGAAGTGAATAGTTTATTGAAGAGTATGCACCCTCTGACGTGTTCTTCTGGGCATACCATTTATGAAGTTGATCTAGTTAAGTTTCTGGTTAATATTGAGCTATTAATTGTGGGGGATTTAATGACTGTAATAATTTTGAATATCAAAGAAAATAGTTAGACCCTCTCATGTTAGAATTAGTTGTTGCCTGATACTTATACAGCATGAAGAGCTTATGCCCGAACTATCGATTCTACTGCTCCTCATGCTGCCTGACCTGCTGTGCTTTTCCAGCACCACACGCTTTGACTTGTACAGCATGGAAGTTATTTTCCACTTAGCAGTTGAAATGTGAATGCTGTCTGGGTGTTGCTGAAGTTGCTGCCCAGTCTGACAGCAGTGTGTCTCAGGACACCTCTGTTAGTAGAAGTACCATCAATCCACTGTGGCAGATGGAAATTGAAGTCCCTTGCCCGAAGCACAATCTGTTCCCTTACTCTTCATTGTGCTTCTTCCAAATTGTGTCCAGACTGATTCATCAGTTCAGTAAAGACTGCAAATGGTAAACAAACAAAGGTTTCCTGATGGATGTTTGACTGATGTGTCGAGACTTTATGGAGGCCAGAGTCCATGTTAAGGACTCACAGGGCCACCTTGTCTGACAGGAGGACACTGTGCTGCTACCTCTGGTTTTGCTGATTGGCAGAAAATTGAAGTGTTGGTGATGGAAGAGTTTAGCTGTAGAATATTATGGATAACCTGAGATAATCACAATCAAGCATTGCTTCACTTTATCTGAGCGATAGCAGTCCCAATTTTGACCAGTTTTCTGTTGTTAATGAGGAGAACATTATAGGGTCAGCTGGCATGCATATGCCTTTTTTGAAATCTGTTATGACATGGCGGTGATCCTCTCTGTTAATTAAACCAAACACCTAGAAAAGCTCACTTCGTCTTGTAATCTGTTAAAATATGAGTGACAGAAAACTCCTAAATTCCACTAATTAAAGAAAATAATATCAATTTATTCTTTAACTTTAAAAGTGAACATTAAGCAGCAATTACTCACAACTCTAAGTCCCCCTTTCTTTTAACTGCTTATTACTTGCCTCCAGCTCTACAATAATATACTGTTCCAATAGAACTCTTATTAAAATTACATCAACTTAATTTCAAAGCCATACAGCAGCTGCCGTCTTTTATGTCTGTTTTCTTCCACCTGAAGAGTCTTCTTTCTTTTTACTGTGAAGATGTTTCATATAAAAAGGTACCTTTGATAGAGACTGTTCCTAATTTCTTGGCTTTTGATGGTAGTTGCTCTGTCTGATTTTCAAAATGCCTGCCTTTTTTGTATCCCCAACATCAGATCGTCTCATTGGTTCAATGTTGGCAAAACAATAACTGTAAACTTGATTGGGTTTTAGTATCCTGGGGCATAATTTAAACTGATTGAATTGTTGTCGAAACAGCAACCAACTCAGGCATGGATGTAACTTTGCTCGCTGAGCTGCAAGGTTTGTTTTCAGATATTTTGTCACCATACCAGGTATCATTATCAGTGAGCCTCCGGTGAAGCGTGGTGTTATGATTTCGATCTATGTGCTTAGGTTATAGAAAGTGGGACATAACACTAGCGCTATGGTAGTATGGTGTATGGTGAAGAAACGTCTGAAGTCGAATCTTCCTGCTTAGCGAGCAAACTTACAACCAGAATCTCAACCTGAGCTACAAATCTTCTCAAAACTCGCTAACTCAGATAACTACTTCATAGCCAAATGTTACGTATTTTCAATTTTGCAGTACACTGAGATTGCTCTTGTAAGCTCTCAGTACAGAGCAGCATTCACTCTCTCTTAAAGGTGCAGTACATGCCTTCAACTTCATAACAAATCCAATTTTAGATTAAAGTTGAGTAATCTTTATTTGCTTTTTCCTTATTTGCACTTATTTATTACAAATGAAAGGCTTGCTAGATAGCATCAGATGACATGTAAGAGTCAATTACATTGCTGGGGAGTCACCTACAGGCCAGCTCAGATGGCAGATCTCATTTCCTAAAAGACATGCAATCAAATATTTAGATTCATACAATAAATGATCTGATATTTAATGGTTACCATTAATTTATTCCAGATTCCTTTTAGTTTTTCTAATTAACCTGTCGAGTCTTGTTGTTAGACGCCTCTGAAGCATCTGAGACTTGAACCCAGGCCTCCTGGCTCAGGTAGAGACAGTACCACTGTACCACAAGAGCCCTTCCAGTTTAGCTTTTTCAGAATCCATGAACAGCCCATGGAATTTAAGTTCATAATCCTGGATTATTCATCCAGACATATGGATTCTCAGCTCACTTAGGAGGTTTTATTCTTTGAAAACAATAATATTTAACAGCCAAAAAGAGAAAGGGTAAGTATTGTATGTAAAACAACTGCTGGAACCATATGTTGTAATTAAATATTTGGATAATTGGTGCCTCTGAAGTTTCATTTGACCAATACAATGAACTAATATAATGAGTTATTACTATTGATTTATTTAAAGAAAAAACAAGTCTAAGGGCACTTGGTCCCTACCTCTGGACCAAGAGCTCCAGGTTCAAACCCCACTTGCTTCAGTGGTGTGTGGTAGCAACTCTGAACAGGTAGATTAGAAATAAAAAAAACAACTCTGTGCTCTTATGGCCTCTAGTGGAAAAAATGTCCTATAACATTTAATTTTTGTGCAGATAGTTGCTTTCATAAAGCCATTTGCGACTTGTTACTCTGCACATTTACATACTAAGCCAACAACAAAAAAATAAGCAAATGTAAATTGGCATGACCTTTTGTGCTGGTATTGGATCAACTGGAAGAAGCAATAATGTTGCATAGAAGTTGCACTTGTAAAGTATTTGACACAACAGTAAAACCAAACTCTGTAAACATGCTTATCATAATTTTATGATCAAAAAGTGTTCATCATCCTGATTAGTAGACTGTCCCTACAGTTGTCAGGCATATAATCTTCTCAGGCCAGGTGAGTGACAGTATGATTTTGTCACCTAATTAGGATGACCAACTGTCAGGGAATAAATCAAGAGAACTTGCATGGCAAATCTTAAGCTGAGGAGGAAAATAGTGATTCAACCATGTGGGTGCATTTTATGCATGTTCAACATTTGAGGAATTAAATACAGGACAATATGCTTCCAACCCAGGTATTATCCCAGGTCATTGGACAATCACCTTAAATATGAGTCAGATCCATAATACCTGGAATGATTGGGCACCCTGACCCCAAGTTATATAACAGTGTAGAGTCGTAGAGTCGTACAGCACAGAAACAAATCCTTTGCTCCGATCAGTCCGTGCTGAACATAATCCCAAACTCCACTTATCCCACCTGCCTGCTCCTCGCCCATATCCCTCCAAACCTTTCCTATTCATGTATCTATCCAAATATCTTTTAAACATTATACCCACATCCACCACTTCCTCAGGGAGTTCATTCCACATGCGAACTACTCTCTGTGTAAAAAATTGCCTCTCATGTCTTTTTTAAATTGCTCTCCTCTCAACTTAAAATTGTGAACCATAGACTTGAAATCCTTCATCCTAGAGAAAAGACAGCTACCATTAACTCTGTCTATACCTCTCATAATTTATAAACTTCTATCAGGTCCCCTCGGAACCTCCTACTCTCCACTGAAAATCTCCCCCCCCATCCAGCATTTCTTTATAACTCAAACCTTCCATACCCTGAAACATCATGGTAAATCTCCTCTGAAACCTCTCCAGCTTAATAACATCATTCTTATAGCTGTGCGACCCGAAATGGACACAGTGTTCCAGAAGGGGCTTCTCCAATGTCCTGTATAACCTCAACATGACTTCCCAACTCCGATACTCAAAGGACTGAGCAATGAAGGCAAGCATGTCAAATGCCTTTTTTAACCACCGTGTCTATATGTGACACAAACTTTAAAAAATTATGTACCTGCAAAACTAGATCCATCCGATATACAACAATAACCAAGGCTCTAGTATAGCTGAAACCTGAACTTGAGTGCCTTGAACATTATAGAGAGAAAGGAGCATACATTACTTTAAATAATCGAAGTGAAATAAATGGATACAATACAATTAAATGTAATTCTAGGACTGATGACAAGAGTTTTTTGGAAAGTAGGAATAATTGATGTGTAGATTGAACAGTAGAGGCCAGAACCTTGGAGGTGGCAAGAGAAGTTATGAGATTCATTTAGAAGAATCATTAATAAATCGATTTAATGCTAATTCTGGATGAACAGGTCAAAAAAACCTTTCACAATTTTGAGCAAAAATATGATGCAGAAAAAGGAGACTATTTGCCTCTGAACCTAAATGATCTCTTTAAAATAACCAACTAAACAGTTTGCTCCTGCTCTTTCTGCATAGCCTTGTAATTTTTTGCCCATCAAATAAATAAGTTATTTTCTGTTACAAGTTATTGTAGCATTTTATTCCATTTCCTATTCAGCCAATGTATTACCAATCATAATTTACTGAATACAATTAAAGAAAATTGTCTTTTCTGGCCTCATCTGATTTACTGTGTCTGTTTTGCTAATTACATTGAATCAGTGCTGCTTGGTTACTAACCCTTCTGCCAGTGAAGTTGAGACCAGAATGGCCACAGAATTCCAGTTGAGATCTAACCAATATTTTGACATAACATTCTTTAATTTCTACCAATGAACCCAAGACAATACCAACAATAGAAAATATCCAATGTTCTTTATTAAAGTGAAGTATACTGCAAAAAGCTTACTCATACAATGCTTACAATCAAAACAGAACCTTTTCTGTGAAATGGTCTGAAGATTAGACCAGAACTGCTCCACCTCAACTTCCAGCTTTTGATCAGATGATTCCTTCCCCAACCTAACTAATTCTGCCTGTGAGACTTTTAATTTTACATACTCTTTCCAGAAAAAGGTGTGCATCCAAAAGTTTAACATAATCCAATCTCTAGCAAGTGATCAGTTTGACCGCTGACAACCTTCACAAACATGTTATCATTTCAATATGGACTCGATCACTTAACTCATTAAGACTTCCTTGTGTCTCCTTAGAAAGAGGCTTATCTCTTGATTTTAATGAACTCTGACTTTGGTTTATAGCTTGCTTTTGCTTTTCACCACTGTTATTGTCATCTAATCAACATTATGATGTTTATACATGTCACAAAGCTGGTCCTTTCTCAAAGTTACTGTGCTCTTGAGTTTTTTTTCAGAGAGGGGAGTAATTGGCCAGGAACCTACTATACTGGGTTTAAATAGATTATTGGGACATTTTTTTGTTGATACCTAACTTCAGGTAGAAAGCTTTCAAGTCTTTTTTAAAAAACTGGTATAATCAAGGTGGCGTGGCCAGCTCTCCAGCTGCATAGGTCAGTTCAGTTCAGGGGTTAGGTTAGAACAATGACTGCAGATGGTTTACTGCTCCTCGGATGCTGCCTGAACTGCTGTGCTCTTCCAGCACAACTAATCCAGTTCAGGGGTTAGTTGAGTCAGGGTCACAGTTGAAACTGGAAACTCTCTCCCTCCTTCTACCCTTCTGACTTTGTAACCTGCAAGGCTTTTTGTGTCAGTTTTACTCTTTGTGCTATTGGGACTGTTGCAAGTATTTTGGAATAGCATCATTAAGTTGGGATAGCCTGTCGAGTGTGGATGGGATAAGTTATTCAGGTATTCTATTTTCAGTTTGTTGTGTTTAATTCTGTAATTCTGCAAATAAATTCTGTTTGTTTAGAACTTTGCAGCAGGACCAGCTGATTCACTCCAGGAACATCCACTTCACACTTATCTGAAACAAATAGCAAAGTTACAGTCTGGGCTACCTGCTTAAAAATGTTTTGACGGGTCGGGTCTGGTCCATAACACACAGCACAATTCTATGATGCACACAAGTTCAACTGATAAACAATCCTCATCTGGTTTACTGTGTCTGTTTTAAAGCAAATCTTTATATTTCTTTTCGTGAATTACTGTGACAGTTCAGTCCATTACTGCTGAGTTATGATGCGTGATATCAACATGTTCCTTCAGCAAAGCACAAAAACACCTGTGTCGACACCGTCCCCCACTTTTTCCTCCTCTATATTGATAGTTGTATTGGTGCCACCTCTTGCTCCCATGAGGAGGTTGGACAGCTCATCAACTTCACTAACACTTCCACCCTGATCTCATGTTCATCTGGGCCTTCCTGGACCTCTCCATCTCCATCTCTGGTGACCGACTCAACACGGACATCTATTTCACAGCTACTTGGACTACACCTCTTCCCACCACCCACTCCTGTAAAAATATGATCCCTTACTCTCAATTCCTTTGCCTCTGCCATATCTGCTCCCAGGAGGAGCAACCCCACTCCAGGACATCCCATATGGCCTCCTATTTCCAAGATCTTAATTTCCTCTTCTACATGATCAACAATGCTCTCCAGCACACCTCCTCCACTTCCTGCACCTTCACCCTTGAACCCCATCCCTCCAACCACAACTAGGATAGAAACTCCCCCACTCCTTACCTTTCACCCCACTAATCTCTGGATACAGTGCTTTATCCTTTGCCATTTCCACCACCTAGAATCAGACCCCGCCACCAGACGTATATTTCCCTTCCCACCCCTATCTGCATTCCACAGAGACCATTCCCTCTGTGACTCCCTTGTTAGGTCCATCCTCCCCACCAACCCACCCTCCACTTCTGGCACATTCCGTAGCAGCTGCAGGAGGTGTAAAATCTGCGCTAACATCTCCCCCCTCACCTCAATCCAAGGATCCAAATGATCTTTTCACATCCAGCAGAGATTTTCCTACACATCTACCCACCACATCTTCTGTGTCCTTTGTTTTCGATGGGGTCTGCTCTACATTGGAGGGTCAGGATGCCAACTCACAGAGCATTCCAGGGAACATACCTCAGACACACCCACCCAACAAACCCACCATCCTGTGGCCAACCACTTCAACTCGTCCTCCTACACCACCATGGACATGCAAGTCCTAGGTCTCCTCTACTGTCAAATCCAAGCCATCTGACAACTGGCGGAAGAACACCTCATCTTTCACCTTGGTACTGTTCAACCACATGACATCAATGTTGACTTCACTGGTTTCCAAATCTCCCCTCCCACCACCTTATCCTAGATCCAACCTTCCCATTTGACATTCCTGATGCTCAAAATGTCGACTCTCCTGCTCCTTGGATGCTGCCTGACCTGCTATACTTTTCCAGCACCACACTTTTCGGCTCTGATTCTTCAGAATCTGCAGTGCTCACTTCTTCTCATATGATACACAGTCCTGCCAGAGAAATTCATGAAAATCCAAATCTGAACAACACCATGGGTTGCACTCAAGGCAGCTACAATGGGGAAGAAATTGTCACCCATCCCTCCTATAACTTGCTTTTGCAAAACCTGTCTGGAAAGAAATTGAATGTTTTTTTGTTGAGGTTTGTTCTGATGTAGTTTGTAGTTTTCTGTATATAAGCTCATTTATCATATAACACGGTGATATAGGATCTTATTGAGTCAGATATCTTGAAGTTTACTGATAACATGAACTACTTAACTGCCATAACATCACAGACTTACTCATAGAGTCCAGAATCTATGCTTACTGATGTAACTGTATATTACACACCTAACTGACTATTTGAAGACATTACACTGCCTTTATGATACAGAGAGGGTGGTATCTTACAGATGCCTGAACAATGTGGACAATGGCAGAATTATACGATTTGGATGTTGTGAGCAACTCACTGCATTTTTAAAACATTTTTAATCAACCTAATCAGATATGTTATGATGCACATGTGGAGCAGGTGGGACTTGAACCCAGGCTTTCTGGCCTAGTGGTAGAGACACTTATTGTGCCACCAGAATCTTCACTTCATCTTTTGTGTGCCTGTTGGGGGATGGGGGTTGGTGGAGGGGGGTGGGGAGGAGGGTGCACAAAGCAAGATCCTTGCTAAGCAGCAGCTTTTTGCCAGTTAAGAGGTATTATTGCTCGGTAAATGTCTTATTAATGGATAGCTAAACTCTTTAATCCTCACCTTCCCACCTTACCAAATGCACTGGCCAAATTCACAGGTCATGACCAATAGGAACAAGCCATGCGTAACCCATATCACTTACGCCTAGTAACCCAGATCACGCCTCATATTGGCATCCAGCACGTGCTTGCTTCTAATAACTCTTATGGCACATCTCCGATCAATTTACAGTGCACTATACTGTTAGTTCTTCTAAAATGCAATGGTTGCATTCTTGTGCAACCCCACGTTATAGAAAAATTGTGCTTTAGAAACATCACTTAGAGTGTTGGTGATGTAAATGTTTTACAGCCAACACACATTTTAAAAGTTTGCACTTTAGAAACAACATTCCCAACTTGTCATTCACATTATAGCAAATTTGCATTGATGAAAATAGGGTTGTTAAGAAAGTATATGGTGTTTTGGCTTTCATTAACAGGGCAATTGGGTTTAAGAGCTGCAAGATTTTGCTGCAGCTCTACAAGTCCCTGGTGAGACCACACTTGGAATATTGTGTCCAGTTCTGGTCGCCCTTCTATAGGAAAGATACAGAGGCTTTGGAGACAGTGCAAAGAAGGTTTACCAGAATGCTGCCAGGATTGGAGGGCTTGTTTTACGAACAGAGATTGACTAAGCTCAGACTTTTCTCTCTGGAGAGAAGGAGGAAGAGAGATGACCTGATGGATGTATACAAGGTAATGAGATGCATGGATAGAGTCAATAGCCAGAGACTTTTCCCCAGGGCAGGATTGACTGGGAGGAGGGGTCATAGCTTTAAGATATTAGGGGGAAGGTATAGAGGAGATGTAGGTTCTTTATGCAAAGAGTTGTGAATTCATGGAATGTGTTGCAAGCTGTGGTGGTGGAAGCAGAGTCATTTGGGACATTTAAGCGCCTGGTGGACATGCACATAGACAGCAGTGAATTGAGGGGTGCATAGGTAAGGGTATTTTATTTTACATTAGTATTAATCCTCGACACAACATCGTAGGCCGAAGGGACTGTTCTGTGCTGTACTTTTCTATGTTCTATATTATCGCAGAATGACCTATACGAGTGTGTATATACTATACACTTCATTGCAGCATCAGGAAATATCTCTGTAATGAACACTTTGTGCTGAGGGACACATACCCAGCTCATGGGCTGGACTAGGCAACATCTCTGGGCACTTCACTTGCTTTCATACTGCTCACTTACTCTGCACTTACCTGGATGCTCACATCATCCCAGCCTTGCAATGTTTTTCTACATTTTGCCCCCTGAGCTGGAGATACCAGACTCACAGTATTTCTGGACTTCTTAATGTAGACACAAAGCCAGGAGGCTTGTCATGGCTGTCAGCAGTCAAGTCAATTGGGATACCCTTCATTCTATAGTTCCTGACACAATAGGTCAAGGCCAGCCATCGATATCAGTCCAGGGGCTTGGACACAGTCGGTCAGCTGCTCAGGGTGGCTATGATCAGGAGGCTCACCAAATAAGAGATGAGGCATTGAATGTTGAGCAGCCCATCATCCAGCTTCATTCTTTCTGCCCTGAAGTGATCTGTTTTTCTCCTGGAGCGAGATAGAGGCAAGTAATAAGGGAAATGGAAGTGGGTGTCACTGCTGTTACTTTTGTACACATGAGATAATGTTCTGAACAAGTGAGTAGGCAGCGCAGAGGGCATGCAGGTTTCGTGGTATTAGAATTTGGAGTAGAGGACAGCTGGTAAGGTAAGATGTTACAGGCATTGGTGACAATGATATATACAAAGAGCCTTGGAGAGTGTTGGATACAGCAGCAGAGATAGAGTGAGTGTGAGGCATTGGAGAGAAGATGGAGGCAACTCTGCAAACAGCGTGGAGAAAAACATCTTCCTACATTTCTGTGCATTCCTCTAGAAGGCTGAGACTTCATTGACCTGGATGGCATGGCCTTGGTACCATGGCCTCCTCTGCTGTTCCTAGGGAAGGAGGACATCTCCCTTGTCCACCATCTCATTCACTAGGACCTCCAGATCCCTGCTTGAAAAGCAGGGCACCAAATTTTCTTTCTCTGGCATGATCCAGCCAAAGATTTCATGTAGGGCAGCTCTGGATTGACAATATTTGTCTGGGTTCACAGCGGTCTTTTAAAGATGGTGCTGATGCCAAGGATGCTCATCAATTCTGGGACATTCACTGAATGGCGAAGAGGTGATGGGAACACAGCATTGTAAGGTGGGTATGGAATCAAAGGAGATGGATACGATAGGTGCAGGGTGAATAGTTAATGAAACAAGCTTGGTAAGAGACAGTGAGAAAACCCACCAAGCCTTGCAGCAAAAATCCTTTGATGCAACTGGCACTTAACCAAAGAAATATAAAATATCGGCTAAAATAACTGAAGGTGCGGCATTGACCTTTTTATACTGGATTATCACATGTCATGATGCCATGTATTAAAGACACAGGTTCTAATACAACACATCACCATTTCCCTTTAAGGAATTGGAATCTTTTTTTCTGATAAACTGTACTTGGCAATGATCTGTGTGTATCATTTGTTGGAGATGTGTGGTAGTTTTCCGGCGTGATTTCTTCATTTTACGAGTCATCATCCTGAGTGATGGGTGGTAGATGATATGCAGTTTGGATATGACATCTAATTTTTTGCAGGATGTGGCCATTGTTCATTACCACATCATACGTCCTAGGCAGTACACAACAATGTAGCACGAACCCAAATGTTTATGTGAAAATCTCAAATCTCAAATTGTTATTTTTTGTTTTGATTCAAGTGGGGTCAAATATCTGAGTGCTTGTTAATCGTGCTCTTACAGCACTTCTATCTTCTTTCCAAAAATGGGCAGTTCCATAAACCTTTCAGCTAAATTTGTAATTAGTTTCAAAGGTACATTCTGTACCTTTGCGTCAACACCTGGCTTTAGATTGGTCAATCGTTTCACCTGGCTGATGTCAAAATGACACAAAATCAAGCTTCTGTGTCCTGAACATAACACAAACTTTAAGTTAATCTTCTAAAATCTGAAATATCATGCAGCATCTTTGTGGTCATCATCAAAAATGCTAGTTTATTTCACCCTTCACTGCCCAAAGCGACAAGAAATTTGACTACCTGCCATTCTTTGAGGAGAAAGTGAGGACCGCAGATGCTGGAGATCAGAGCTGAAAATGTGTGCTGGAAAAGCACAGCAGGTCAGGCAGCATCCAAGGAGCAGGAGAATCGATGTTTCGGGCATGAGCCCTTCTTCAGGACTTCCTGAAGAAGGGCTCATGCCCGAAACGTCGATTCTCTTGCTCCTTGGATGCTGCCTGACCTGCTGCGCTTTTCCAGCAACACATTTTCAGTTCGTACCTGCCATTCTTTGTCAGCTATCTGTTATTCCATAAAATAAAGGTTGATGCTTTCCTTTAATAACTATTCAGCCACATCCCAAACAAATAAAATGAAATGATAAGAAGGTCTGGTGAAACGGGATAATCAGTGTCAAAGTTGTGCCAATCCATGCTAAGATGTTTGTTTTCTCCTGCTTCATATTGTCTAAACATATTAATATAAGAATCTGTATTTTAAAACTGCATATGTGAGCCTGTAGGTGGTGTTCAAACCTGAAGAAGAGTGAGGTGTGACATCAGGTTTGCTTTTTATCTTTGTCTGATCAACCTGATTGAATTTTTCAAAGAGGTGACTAGGTGTATAGATGAGGGTACTGATTGTGGTGCAGTTTACTTGAATTTCAGATAAGGTCCCACGTGGGAAATTAACAGAAAAGGTAAGAGTCCATGGGCTCTGAGGAAATGTGGCAAATTGGATCCACAATTGGTTTACTGGCAGGAAGCAGAGGGTAATAGTTGAGGGGTATTTTTCCAACTAGAAGTCTGTGTCCAATGGAATCCCACAGGAGTCAGTGTTGGAGTCCTTGCTGTTTGTGGTGAATATAAATGATTTACATTTGAATGTAGCTGGGTTGATCAGTAAGTTCACAGACAATACAAAAACTGGTGTGGCGGTACAATTGAGGAGGATGGCTTTAGACGCAACTGCAACAACACTCAAGGAGCTTGATACCATCCAGGACAAAGCACATCACTTGATTGGCACCACATCCACAAGCATTCACTCCTTCCACCACTGACACTCAGTGGCAGCAATGTGTACTGCCTACAAGATATTGCAGAAATTCAACACAGGTCTTTAGACAGTGCATACCAAACCCATGAGGACTTCCACCTAGAAGGGCAGCAGAAACATGGGACCCTGCAAGTTTCCCCTCAAGCCACTCACCAACACAACTTGGAAATACACCCCTGATAGGTCAAAATCCTGGAAATCCCTCCCTATGGGCATTGTGGGTCAACCTACAGCATATGGACTGCACCAGTTTAAGAAGGCAGCTCACCACCACTTTCTCATGGTCAGCTGGGGGTAGACAATAAATGTTGGCAGAGCCATCAACAGCCACATTCCGAACAAATAAAGAAAAGGATAAGAAGGGCTAGTGAAATGGGATAATCAGTGGCAAACAGAATTCAATTGGAGAAATGTGAGGTAATGCATTTAGGCGGGACAAACAAAGTAAGGGAATAAATGATGAATGGCAGGACCCTGGGAAGTACCGGGTATCAGAGGAACCTAGGTGTGCATTTACACCGGATCCCTTAAGGTTTTGGGACAGGTGGATAAAGTGGTTAAGAAGGTATATGGGATACTTGCATTGATTAGTTGAGGCATAGATTTTAAGGATAGAAGGTCATGATAAAACTGTATAAAACATTGGTTCGGTCACAGCTAGAGTATTGTGTGCAATTCTGGAATCCATTGTAGGAGGGATATGATAACACTGGAGAGAGTGCAGAGGAGAGTTAGCAGGATTTTCCCTGGGCTTTAGACCTTCTGTTCTAACGAGAGATTGAACAGATTGGTTTGTTTTCCTTGGAGCAGAGGAGATTGAGAGGGGTTATGATGGAGAAGTATAAACTGATGAGGGCATAGACAGGGTAGACAGGAAGAAACTTTCCCCCTTAATGGATTGATTAATGACTAGAGGCATAGATAGGAGGCAGAGGTTTAGAGATGTGAGGAAAAACATTTTTCACATCGAGTGTAGTGAGAATTTGGATCTCACTGCCTGTAAGGGTAGGTGAGATAGAAACCATCCTAACATTTAAGAAGTATTTTGATGTGTGCCAATGGTGCCAAGGCCTGCAAGGCTATGGAACAAGTGCTGGAAAATGGGATTAGAAGGTGGTTGTCTTTGCCAAGCACGGTTGCAATGAGCTGAAGAACCATTTTCTGCGCTGGAGATCTGTAAGAATCCATGCTTTCCCTAAGAGGCACAAAGGCAGAACCAGCTTATGACTGTGAACAGGTAAACCTTTTTAATGTAAGCACTTCTTTTTTATTTTTCTTTCTTTCTCAACCCAAGAATTGCATTAACAGATTGGAGCGATCCTTCCAACATCTTAAAAGCTAAATCAGAGCAATTTTCCTTCTTGTTAAAATTCAGAATTTTTTTTCTCAGGAATTAATAAAAACACTCTTTGGGCCAAGACAAAAAAAAATTGAGTGCTAATATGTTGCAAAAAGAATGTAAATGTAAAGTACTTGCTTTACCACAGTATAAATTATATTGGAAGAAATGCTTTTGTGATGGGCCTGGCTGAGATAAAATTGTACTTAACAAACATCTACTTTGTATTAATTTTAAGTCCAACATTGAAAAAAACCATATACCTGTAAAGAGTGTATGTTGATACCATTCAATTGATGACAAATCCAACTGTGCATGCTCACCTTTAATTTTTTCAAATGCATGTATATTTGCATAATACATAGTTGATCTTCAAAAATCAGAAATGATCTGTTTTATTTAACATTCTCTATCTCTTTGTCTATATATTTTTCCATTATTTTATTCTCATTTTAAAATGTTTGTTAGGTTTTAATCAGCATATACCTCCAGGTGATGTGCCAGAAGACTGGAAGTTGGCAAACATGGTGCCACTGTTAGACCGGTGACCTGACCTCAGTGGTGGGCAAGTTGTTGGAGGGAATCCTGAGGGACAGCATATCCATGTATTTGGAAAGGCAAGGACTGATTCGGGATAGTCAACATGGCTTTGTGCGTGGGAAATCATGTCTCACAAACTTGATTGAGTTTTTTGAAGAAGTAACAAAGAAGATTGATGAGGGCAGAGCAGTAGATGTGATCTATATGGACTTCAGTAAGACATTCGACAAGGTTCCCCATGGGAGATTGATTAGCAAGGTTAGGTCTCATGGAATACAGGGAGAAAGTGAGGTCTGTAGATGCTGGAGATCAGAGCTGAAAATGTGTTGCTGGAACAGCGCAGCAGGTCA
>NC_057716.1:64396661-64440628 GCF_004010195.1 Chiloscyllium plagiosum
CCTTGAAAGTGGAGTCACAGGTAGATAGGATAGTGAAGAAGGCATTTGGTATGCTTTCCTTTATTGGTCAGAGTATTGAGTACATGAGTTGGGAGGTCATGTTGCGGCTGTACAGGACATTGGTTAGGCCACTGTTGGAATATTGCGTGCAATTCTGGTCTCCTTCCTAATGGAAAGATGTTGTGAAACTTGAAAGAGTTCAGAAAAGATTTACAAGGATGTTGCCAGGGTTGGAGTTTTTGAGCTACAGGGAGAGGCTGAACAGGCTGGGGCTGTTTTCCCTGGAGCGTCGGAGGCTGAGGGATGACCATGTAGGGGTTTATAGAATTATGAGGGGCATGGATAGGGTAAATAGACACAGTCTTTTCCCTGGGGTGAGGGAGTCCAGAACTAGAGGGCATCGGTTTAGTGTGAGAGGGGAAAGATATGAAAGAGACCTAAGGGGCAACTTTTTCACGCAGAGGGTGGAACGTGTATGGAATGAACTGCCGGAGGATGTGGTGGAGGCTGGTACAATTGCAACATTTAAGAGGCATTTGGATGGGTATATGAATAGAAAGGGTTTGGAGGGATATGGGCCGGGTGCTGGCAGGTGGGACTAGATTGGGTTGGGATATCTGGTAGGCATGGACAGGTTGGACTGAAAGGTCTGTTTCCATGCTGTACATCTCTATAACTCTATGACTCTAATCATTATTAAACTTTATTACAGTTTTTTTTTAAGAATTAAAATCCCTACAGCGTGGGAACAGGCCCTTCAGCCCAGCAAGTCCACATCAACCCTCCGAAGAGTATCCCACGCAGATCCACCCTCCTATTACTCTACATTTCTCCCAAATACTATGGGCAGATTAGCATGGCCAATTCAGCTAACCTGAAAATCTTTGAACTGTGGGCGGAAACCCACACAGACTCAGGGAGAATCTGCAAACTCCATGCAGATAGTCACTCAAGGCTGGGATTGAACCCAGGCCCCTGGCACTGTGAGGCAGCAGCGGTAACCACTGAGCTACCATCCTAACCCATGTTTTGTACTATGCATGTTCCCAGGTGTTAGCACATGCCCAAATTACATATGTGACTCTTCAGGAGAAAACGTAACTATTTTTACAATTATAGTTTTGTTGATGGAGGCTTATACTGACTTGTGAGCTTTGTGTATGTTATCTTCTTCTTTGCTTTATATTTCTTTCATTTTCCTGCTCCCATTTGAAACTCAAACATGGCGAAGAGGAAGTTGTCCACCAGGTGTCAGCATGCTCTCAGTTTCATACCTCAAATGAGAAAAATGTCAGTTCAAGTTCCATTCCAGAAGTTGGAGCACTTTACTATGATACTGATGTGTTACTGCATTGTTAGTAGTGCTATCCTTTGGATGAAACATTAAGCTAAAATTAAGTTTCCTTCACATATCATGTGGAAGATTCCATGGCATTATTCAGAAATGAGCATGGGATTCCTTCCTTGTGCCCTGAGGAATCTTTATCCCTCAACCAACAGTACTAAAATAGATTATGTGGTCATCATCTTAATGTTGTTTGTAGGACATTGCTACGTGCAAGTTGGCTGCTGTATTTCCTTCATGTAAGCAGTGACTAACAGTGGCTGGAAGGCGCTTTGGAAAAACCTGAGATTGTGAAAGACACAATATAAATGCAAGTTTCTTTTTTATTCTTGCTCTCTAGAAGAAGCTGTTGGCATAACAGCTGAACAGTGATACAAAGATTTGTGGGTTTTGAATCCTAGCTGAGAAACAAAAAATTCTAAAATCAATGAGTGAATGAACAGATGATAAGGAAAGGAAATATTGTGCAATGACAAAGTGCAAATTCTGAGCAAGTATGTACCACACAGGATAAAAATCTAAATGTTGCAAATATCAATCTCTTGAGATTAGTGTTCCAAGGATTTAGTGAAAAAATAGGTTGAGTGACTAGGCTAATCCAACACATAACAAAATACACAATATTCTCCTGGGTTCAGCCACATAAAGGTTGGGGAAATCCAGAAAACTGGACATGGGCATTATTGTACATATTTACCCTGTACCCGCTCATTCAGTTGCGGGTGGCAGCTTAAATTGATGCCTCCTATTGTTTTAAAAGATTGTTGCATGTGGCCTTGCATGCTTCATGGGTTGCCAGATTCCACAAGATGCCCAGTGCTACTTAACAACAGTTTAACTGTTGAGAGCTTTATCAAGAGAATATCTGAACATTGAGACTTTGTGCAATGACTGAGCATGTGGGACATTTTCAGATTCTACATTCTCAATCTTGTTGGAAGAAATAGAAGAATACAGTCATTCTACATCTGCAGCAGTTGTCCAGAAGGTCCTCAGTCTAGACACACCCTCAAGGCAATGAGAACAAACAGTGGCAGAGGACACTGCCAAGAATGTTCCATACACTACGACATGGATCCAGTGTTAGAAAAAGCTTCATAATCTGATGCAAGTTGTCAAGTTAAGCGAAATCATCTATAGCTGGAATCAGTGCCTAACTTCAGTGCTAGTTTCATCCACTGTTCCATATTCTACACCCTCATCATGTTCTGATGACCTCTATCAACCAGTACTCAGGTCTTCAATTCATATACACATGTAACATTGCTCTGAACCTTGCACCAACAACTCAGTCTGGAACATTAGCAGATATTCACTGGTAGTCACATCACTCATGTTGAAAACTTTTTTTTTCAGCTCATTCTTTTACATGAAGAAAAGGTTACTTCAGCACCAGTTAGATCATTCCTTCTAGACTACTGAAACTTTAGGCAAGCAAAGAAAAACTCTGCAATATAAACACCTCCACCAGAAGGAATAATCCAGCAAATAACATGTCAGTAATTCATGACTTCTTTCAACATTAGTGATGTGAGGTTGTTTTAGGGAGATTGGAAGTGTGGTGTTGGTGGTGGTTGGTGTCGGGAGTCTGGGTTCGTAACACTATCTTTCAAGCTGTTTAATGTTGTGTTTATTCATATGACAGAATATAAACGACAGTGATAGCACTGTTACCAAATCAACTTTGCTCACATAAAGGCAAACTAAGGCTAAACAATAAAGAAACATGCATTGAATTAAGCTGTGGTTTACATCTCATTGAGAAAATGCATTAACTTCCTGATCCTTTTGCACAATGTGTTCTTACCAGTGTGGTCTCCTCTATATAGGGGAGACCAAACGTAGACTCAGGGACCAGTTTGTGGAGCATCTGCGGTCTGCATGCATCAGAAACTTTGAATCTAGTTGCCATCCATTGTAATTCTTCCTCCCACGTGACGATGCTGCTCCTTAATCAAGGTTAAATTGTCCTTTTTTTAAAAGAGGGGTCATAAAGGCAGAGATTATAATTTGTCTGGGTTAGGGACTTTGTTAATGGCTAACAAATACTGCCTAAGGCAATAATCAGGGAAAAGGGTTTTTAGGTTTGGTTTTAAAAAAAACACTTGTACAATGAAAGGGGTGTGGCCAGTTCTTCCAGGTCTAGATTTTTTTTCTAGTTTTTTAGGTTGAAGTTGCTGGTCAAAGGAAACGGCTGGGGAATAGGCTCCCTGTTTCATCAGAGGGTTTTCTGGCTGACTCTGTCTCTGACATCTCTCCTGTAAGAATCTGTGTTTGAATTTACCTTTTTTGCCAAAGGATGTGTTTATGGGAATCTTGCAGGAAATTGAAACAGCACCATTAAGTTTTGCTCGAGTTGATGGGTTTTCAGATAGGTTAAGTTATTCTATATATTGTTTACTTTTGCTTCTGTTTCATTTGGCAATCTATAAATAATTCTGTTTTGTTTAAAACTGAGTGGTTTGTCGAGCTGCATCTCTCCTGGAATATCCCCCTTACGCCTGCTTAAAACAGCTGGAAAAGTTAGGGTCTGGACCTTCTCGAGATGTTTTGAGGGGGGGTCTGGCCTGGTCCATAACACAATCCCCCAGGGACATTTCCATCCTTGGCCTTCTCCATTGTCTGACTGAGGCCAAACAGAATTTGAAAGAACAGCACTTTATATTTCACCTGGGAAGCTTCCAGCCCAATGGCCTCAATATCGACTTTACAAGCTCCAAGATCCCTCCTCCCCCATCCTTATCCATGTCTAGCCTCACCCCTCCTCCTCCTCGCTTCCCTGACCTGACCTAACCCATTCCCTCTTCTTGCTCACCTATCAGTTCCATCCTTCCCACTGGCCAAACACAATTACTCCCTATCTGCATCCACCTATCACCATCCCACCTACGCTTCCCCATTCCCACCCTCCCTCCCTCTACATATCTACATACTTCTGTGCTCCTTCCCTTTCCCCAGTCCTGATGAAGGGTTTTAGCCTGAAACATTGACTTTCCTGCTCCTCTGATGCTGTCTGATCTGCTTTGCTTTTTCAGCTCCACATCTACTGACTCCTTCTCCCAAAGATACTCTTTCCTTCAGAAAGGATCCGTGCATATGCTCCAGCTTCCCAGCTCAGTGCCCTCCTTTACTATGTATTATGTATTGCTAGATGTTCCATTACATCTCCATTAATGAGGTTAGAAGTGGTGATATTCACTGATGAATGCACAATATTCAACACCCTTTGTACGTCCTTTGATTTAAGCAGCTGGTTTCCATATACAGCAAGATCTGGACAATTTACAGACTTGGACTGATAAGTGGCAAGTAACATGGAAGTCATACAGAAGTACCAGGCAATATCCATCATTGACAAAAGAATCTAACCATCTAATTTTGATAGTCAATGGCATTACTGAGGCTGAATCCCTCACTAGCTGAAAATGTATTGCTGGAAAAGCGCAGTAGGTCAGGCAGCATCCAAGGAGCAGGAGAATCGACGTTTTGGGCATGAGCCCTTCTTCAGAAATTTCCACAACAATTCCACAACAAGTAACTCACCTCCTGACTCTCCAATGCCTAAACTCAATTACAAGGCTCATTTCAGGAATGTGTTGAAATACTTTTCACTTGCCTGGATGAGTGCAGCTCCAACAACACCCCAAACCCACATTGTTGCCCCTTTCACCACAGATGCACAATGGCAACTGTATATGATATCTATAACATGCAGTACAGCAACTAGTCAAGCATTCTGAAGGGTTCAGAAGAGACTTACAAGGATGTTGCCAGGGTTGGAGGGTTTGAGCTATAGGGAGAGGCTGAATAGGCTGGGGCTATTTTCCCTGATGTGTCGGAGGATGAGGGGCGACCTTCGATGTTTATAAAATCATGAAGGGCATGGATAGGGTGAGTATCAAAGTCCCCAGGGCATACATTTAAGGTGAGAGGGGAAAGATTTTAAAAAGGACCTAAGGGACAACTTTTTCTTGCAGCAGGTGGTTCATGCATGAATGAACTACCAGAGGATGTGGTGGAAACTGGTACAATTACAATATTTAAAAAGGCATCTGGATGGTATTATGAATAGGAAGGATTCAGAGGGATATGGGCCAAATTCTGGCCAATCGGTCTAAATTTATTGAGGATATCTGGTCAGCATGGACGAGTTGCACCGAAGGGTCTTTTTCCATGCCTTCCAAGCTGAGACTTCTTTTGACTGCCTTCCAAGCTGAGACTTTTACCATTTAGAAGGGCAAGAACAGTAGATATATGGGAACACTATCATTTCCAAGATCCCCTCCAAGATACACACCATTCTAACTTGGAATGACATCACCACATCTTTACTGTTGCAGAGTCAAAATTGCAGAATTCCCTTCCCAACAGCACTGAGGGGTCGAAAATAACTCCACAAAGGCAGGTATCCAGTCACCAAGTCACCTTTTATTTACATGTGCATACTGCAGCTTTTATTCTATTTTTACATGATAGTTGTGTTCCTTTGTAACCTCGTGCTATAGAAAATTGCGTTATGGAAAACCGCTATCGAAAATCATGCTGGAGAAGATCACTATAGAAAATTACTGTACCAGTTCAGTAGAGAGTTTGTGTTATCTAAACTGCATCCACAATTCGTCAATCACGTTAAAGCCAATTCACATTGATGAAATGTGTGTCATAATAGAATGATCCGTACTTGATACTGGTCCAGTAGGCACAGAGCTGGCTCCTATCGTGAGCAAAAGCCCTAACACACCTGTTAATATCTGTCAGCCAGGATTCTCTGATTGGACCAGTTTAACAGCCCCCATCAGGGAACCCATATTCTGAGATCCATCTGGCTGACTTTATTCCCATTACTATAATACCTACACCAAGTGCACTGGAGCAGTTCATTAAGGTGACTCATCACCATTTGCCCCAAGGTAATTAAAGATGGGCAACAAAAGTTGGTTTTGCAATGTCCCACGCATCCTTTGAAAGAATTAAACTACTGGGTCAATTTGCTTTAGAAAAATATTCACCTAAAAAAACTGGGCTAATCTGTATTCATTTTTCAGAAACAAAATTTGTGCTGAAAGATCCAATATGGCAGGCAGCACGTGAGAGTTCATTCAGCAGCAGAGGAGCACTGGCAGGAATATTGCCTCTGGTTGATTACTAGACATTCAAGGAATCTGCCTGAAAGTGTTGTTAAAACCATTTCATTTACAAAGTAATACCCTTTTTAAGCTCCTTTGACAAATTTGTTTGTAATTGTCTGTAGCATGTCTTCCTTAAAGAGACAGCTGACCAGAAAGGTAAGAAAAAGCTTTGCAAGTTGGAGCTTTAATCTATTGATTCTGCCTTTGAATCCTCTAGCACACTGTGATTTTCTAGGATTCTGAAATATCTGCACAGGGGCCCAGTCTCGTTACCAAATCACCCTTTATTTACTAGTGCACAGTACACTCTCAGCCAGCTCAGAGTCAATCCTCAACTCAGGATATTCTCATCTCCTGGCTAGATTTTTTTAAAATATGAAGAGGTTGAGTCAGTCAGGATTCATTCCCTGAGGAGGGATCTCATTGAAAGCTATAAAATTCTGACAGGACTAGAAAGATTAGAGACAGGAAGGATACAGTGGGTGAAATAACTGCACAGAGAACGGTAACCCATCACCAAGTCACCCTTTATTTAATTTTGCACAGTACACTGGCTGTGGCCAGCCAGCTTGGAGTCAGTCTTCTGAACTGACGAGATTCTCGTCTTCTGATTATCTTGGTCAGCCAGGGCTTTCCTGACTCACCCAGGTTAACAACCCAATTAGGAACCTCATAATCAATGAGGTCCACCTAGTCCCCATCACTACATCCCTCTCTGCCTAAATCCTGGGATGTAGGCCTGGTCTTTTGCTTGCAGATTCTTATGCAACGTTTTCACTGCAGGTGCGGTTTCTCTGACTCAGACACAGGTGGCGTGTAACAGACCATAGCCCATCTCCTGCATTAAGAACATCTTGGGAAAGTTTCCTCTTCTTCCGATGGCAGTAATAGTATTGAGGCTGCATCCATCTCGGACTCTGAGGTTTCCTCAATACTGGACAGAGGGGGAGAATCTACGGATTCTGACAGGCCTTCTCGCTGTTCTGCGGTGTGAGAATGTTTTTCTCCTGCCTCGTTTGTGAAGCTTTCAGGTAATCCATGTGTTTGTCAGTACTGTATCACCTATCCAAACTTTGTAAGTGACGGGGCCTGACCTCAGAGAAACTTTACCTTGTAACCATATAGGGTCATTTCCATGGTAACGGCACCAAACTTCATCCCCTAAATCAAATTGTCTGTCGTTCTTACAGGTGGCATGTGGGTAGCATTGTGATCCTGCTGCCATTTCACACTCCTTCCAGGTCTGGGAGTATCAGGTTCAACCTGATGCGGAGTCTTCTCCCCATCAGCAACTCTGCTGGAGCTATCTCTGTTGTTTGATTGGGGTTGTTCAGTAATTAAACAGGAAGTGGGAGAGTTTGGTATCAATTGAGGGTGTAGGCTGTTTCTTTAAATCTGCTTTCAATGTTTAGACCACTCTTTCCTCTAGACCATTGGATGATGTATGGCATAGAGTTGTCGTTATGTGCCAGATGCCTTGGACTTCAGGAAACGTTTGAATTCGCTGTTGGTAAATGACATCCATTGTCCGTGACCAATACTTCCAGGAGTCCATGTATCGTGGATGATGTTTGCAATTTCTCAATCAGCTGAATGATGTTTATGCATGTCCAACCACTTTGAATGGGCTTGTACAATGATAGGGAACTTTGAGTCAACAGGAGGGCCAGCGAGGTCAACATGCAACTGTGTCCAGGGTTTTCCCGGCCATTCCCACAAATGTGGGGGTGCTGCTGGTGGCAATTTTTGCCCTTGCTGGCACTCTGGACAGTGCACCACCAATGCAGCCATGGTGCCATCCAGCCCTAGCCACCAGTTCTTGCCAGCATCTTCATTTTGGAAACTCCTGAATGAAACTGATAGTGTTTGGCCAGTATCTGGCAGTGACCTTTACGAGGGACAATCACCCTTGCTGCCTACGGTAATATGCCATCCTCTACAGTGATCTGGTCTCTACATGTCCAAAACAGTTGCAATCCTAGTTGCAATGGCCCTTCTGTTTCCTTCATTACCACCAGCTGTTTCAGTTTTGCTCGGACAGGATCTTTTTATGTCCACATTCAAATATTGTCAGCAGTGACTGTAAAGGTGTCCAGAAAGTTTAAAATCAAAGCAGACTCTTCCAGGAAGGCACAACTGATGGAATACCTTCCAATTAGGAGATTTTCTGTATTTTCATTTCATTAAAGGCTGCTTCTTGGCTTTGCGACCATTTCTAAGATGGAGCTTTTTTCAATAGCAGGTATAAGAGGGCCAGGATGGACGCCATGTTACTTATGAATTTTCCATAATAATTCACTAACCCAAGGAAAGACCTCAGCTCCAGTACAGACATGGGAGCCAGGGCACCTTTGACCACCTTCACTTTCTCTTCCAACAGGTGTAACCCGGTTTTGACAACTCTGTAACCTAAGTTGGTCACTCGGACTTGGAACCCACATTTTTCCATTCCAAGCTGTATACCCACCTGGGAGAAATTTTTACGCTCTATGTCCAAGTTCTCCAAGTGCTCTTTATTGGTCTTCCTTGTTATTAGCACGTCATCCAGATAAACGACAACCTGGGATAGCTTGTGTAAAATGTTCTCCATAGTCTGCTGAAAAAGGGGCAGGCTGTTAATACCCAAAATGGCAGTCTTTTATCTTGATATAAATTAATTGCAGCATACTCCTGAGTGTCCTCATTCAGTTGCACTTGCAGGTTGGCATGGGTAATGTCCCCCTTTTAAAAGAACGGGCCCTCTACCAACTTTGCATACAAGTCCTCTATGCGAGAGGTCAGGTATTTATCCAGCTGCGAGAAATGGTTTACCATTTGCTTAAACTCCCCACAAAGGTGAACTGAGCTGTCAGCTTTCAACCAGTGCTGCCCATTCTGTAAACTGCACTGGTTTGATGATTCCTTCACTCTCTACCTTCTGATTTCCACCTCTACTTTTACCCATGAGGCAAATGACACTGGACGGGCCTTGCAAAATCTTGGAATTGTTTCCAGTGAACATGTAAAATGATTTTGGCCCTTTTGATAGTCCCAGGCTCTTCCTGAAAAACACATGGGTATTTCATTAGGACTTCACTGAGACAACCATTTTCCAATTGAAAAATATTGAGCCAGTCTAAGTGAAACTATCTCATCAATTCCACCCTAATAGGCTTGGCCCTGAACCTTTTCCTATCATCAGTGGTAACTGCACCAACTGCTCCTCATTACAGACCGGAACCAAAGTCATACCCTTAATTTGCAACGGTTCCCCAGTGTATGTTCTCAGTCTGGCTGAAACTTAAAGGTTGGAATCCTGAGTGAATCTTGTTAAAGATAAATTCTGCAATCACAGATTGACCTCCATAGGAACTGGGTGACCATTTAACCGAACCCTAATTTCAATTTGCTCTGACTTGGGTATCACTAAGCAATTTACTTGCTCCAAACCACAAGTCAGGGGACTTTCCAGGGTGTGCACTCTCCTGGGTAGCAGCTTACGAGTTTTCCTACTCAAGTCAGGCCTTGTAGGATTCCTTTGATTTCTCGAGTCTGCACACTGGCAACAATTACAATGCCTAACCAGCCCAGATTCTGAAGCCAAAAGAGAAAATGCTGGAAAATCTCAGCAGGTCTGGCAGCATTTGTAAGGAGAGAAAAGAGCTGACGTTTCGAGTCTAACTGACCCTTTATCAAAGCTCAAGAATCCTGAAGAATTGTTTAGCCACCTGGCTGAGGCTTAGCTTTGTTGTGGGGCTCTGATGGAGGCTGGCCTAGGGTTTCTCTGCTCAGGATATGCCCTGCATGAGACTCTGCAAATGCCTACACTCAGTTGTGTAGGGTGTTCCTCAAGCTCAGTTGGGCAGGTGAAGGTGTCCACTTCCATTGGAAAGCCCTGTAGCTCACATGCTCACATGCATTTTCTAATGACAAAGCCAGTTGTACTGCCTGTTTGAAGCCCATTTGGGCTTCAGCTAGTAGGCACTTCTGCATGGTTACATCATTAATCCCACATACCGAATGGTCTCTCAACACTTCATTCAGGGCTAATCCAAAACACATGCCTCTGCCACATAACCTCATCAAAAATCCCGATACAGATTCCCCTGGTTCTCTAACAGCCGAATAAAACTGATAGAGTCTCAGGACGAGAGAAGGTTCGGGGTCGTAATATTTTTAACCAACTCTGTCAACTCTTGGAAGGTTTTAATGTCCGGTGCCTCTGGGAAGTTTAAACCTCTTATAACTGAAAATGCTGCGAGTCCACACGCAGGACTACTCATTACTTTTCATCTGCCCCGAGGTCATTTGCATGGAAAAATATCGCATTCTTTCCACATTCTGCATCCAGTTTTCGTCAGCTGGGTCAAATAAGTCAAGCTTTCTAAATAGAGGCATGATGCCAGAAATGCTTACCCCAAATTTAACATGACAGTTTCAAATGTTTTCTCCCCTTGCCACTGAAATATCTGCACAAGATGCTGTCCTGTCACCAAGTCACCCTTTATTTACTAGTGTACAGTACACGGGTTAGTTAGTCCTCAATTGAGGAGATTCTCATCTTCTGGTTATATATCATTTTCTCTTTTTCTTTTTTCATTTTTCATCCTCTGGTTTTATTAGTCACCCAGGGATTTCCTGATTGGCCCAGGTTAACAAACCCAATCAAGAACCTCATGGTCAATTTTGTCCACCTGGTCCTAATCACAACAGGTTTTAAGAATATCTTACCTTCCCTTCTGTTACCTCACACACCCAGGTGAGATAATTTGCAATGTTTCTGAGCCATGAAGTGCCACACAAGTACAATTTATTTTTAAGACATAATGTGGAGGTGCCAATATTGGATAAAATCAGAAGTCACACGACAATAGATTATAGTCCAACAGGTTTGTTTGAAATCACAAGCTTTCAGAGCGCTGCCCCTTCATTGAGTGATGATGGTGATCACTGATGAAGGGGCAGTGCTCTGAAAGCTTGTGATTTTAAATAAACCTGTTGGAATATAACCTGGTATTGTTGACTTCTGATTTTAAGATATATATCTATATAGAAATTGAACCATATCAACACAAGAGGGCACTTTGACACCATTTTATACCATCTGCAATATTTAATGACTGTGTCAACACCCTACACAATATTTAAGCCGCAGCGGTTTTGTTTATGATAAAAGTATATTTTTTCTGTTCTGGAATTTTTTTCAATTTCATCCCATTTCTCAATTCTAATATGGAACAAGAGTACATGTAAGGGCCTAGGAGGAAGGAAATACCTTTAATCACAATGCCAGCATGAGGGAACCTGATTCATTGTAATTATTGTAGGCCTCATAATGACAGTACATGGATTCTCAACTGAAGATGACAAAGGTTTGAAGGCTGACGATGGTGGCCGTAGAAGAGGTGTAAATGGGATGTCAGGCAGCACTTTTGGGACCTGAGGAACCGATATTATCATTGCCTGGAAGATATTTCAATTTGTGAGACTTTGGCGGATTGCATCTACACTCAAGTCGAGTTTAAATCAAGACTGTGGTTCCATTCCCAATGTATATTTATTATGCTGTTTTCCTAACTATTTTATTATCAAATAAGGATTCGATAGAATTTAATATAGATACTGAAAAATTACATTGTCATATTTATAAGACAAACGACATTGAGCCCATTTAATCTATGTGTCCAATAACTGCAGTAAAGCAAAACTAATTTCACTGCCCTCATCTCTTTGAGTGTCCTGTACCTTACTCTGCTGAAAGGTTTCCATTTTCCCCTTAAAAATTGCAAAAGTCTTTGTTGTAACTTCTTCTTGTTGCAAGTACTCCATACTCAAACAACCTGGGATCCATTTTGAAGTTATTACAGTTCTTTTGGCACTAAAGCAAGTTATGGTGAAAATCTAAAGGGCTCAAATGTTCAGCCATATCATACCATCATTCACCATTTATCACAGTAATTGTCTATCAGGTGGGGACAAGGACATCCTTTAAGTTGTTCACTTTTTTAAACAGCCTTTCTATTCTGATATCCGAGAAACCTGGGCACGATTGCAGCTCTTGTTGGAAACAGAAACATCTCACTGTTCCTCCATGTTGCCTCCCTCCTTTGCTCACAAAATAAGTACCTTCCCTTTCACTGTTGCAGGCTGTCAAGAGTTCACAGTGCTCAAATAGTTCCATCTTAACCTGCATACTTTCTAAAAGAACATGTTTTGTGCTGGTGGCTCACCTATACTAAGTTAATGAGAGGAAGTAAGAAACTGGGAGACTGGGTTTGGGGGAGTTCCCATTGTCCTCTTCAGATGTCAATAAGATTGACATTGTGGTCACCTGCCTATTTTTTTGTCATTTCTTGCTGACGGAACAAAATATTCCCTGTTGAGTCACCAATCGCAGAGAAGAGTTGAAAAGAAATTGAAAACAATTTTAATGAAATTTGCCAGAAATCCTTAAAGTTTCGAGTAAATACTGTCTTAGCCATCTGTTATAAAGCAACACTGACAAAGATCTATCTACTCTTTGAATCAGGAAAGTGTAGGACCGGGAATAAAAAAATATGCTGTATAAAAATGCTGGGAAAATCCAGCAAGGTCAGAATAACTCCCTTGTGACTAATAGCTTGATAAGTGTCTGAAAACTTGAATGTGTAAGTTCTGACTCAGAGGCTCTTTTATAAGAGAGATTGATAGACTCCACATTTAGAGGGGGAATTTATGTCCTCAAAAGGAATTTTTGCCAGTCTTTTGCTTAAACAAGCGAGTAAAATGCCTCATTCAGTTACTATGTTGATCAAGAGTGATACTTCTAGTCAAGAAAACCAGATAGCTTCCACAATGCAATCTTATGTGATTCTGGTTTCTTTTTGACTTTCATTGCTGCAAAAAGGAGTAACATTTTTATTTTTCCAGTTGAGTTATTGTCAGTGACAATCACTCTTTTAATGACAAAATAGCTTCCCTGTTCTGCTGCTGCCCATTGAGAACACTTCTGATTAGTTGAGGGTGAACTTGGGCGCATGAGCATCCATTTTTCCGAGCATTATAAGGCCCCTATGGTTCCAAAGTAGCAGCCAAGGCTCAAGTGCTTACGTCTGATGCAAAATGTGCCAGTATTAGTGCATATAAATGTTACACTAGCCAGGAATATGTAGAGAAGGCAAATCATGATACCACATAATGTGAAATGGCAACAAGAATTCCCCACCAGAGCTATTGCAAAAGTACTTAAGGTTCGTTTATTATTCTTTTGGTTTTGCTGCAGTTCCAAATATTTCCACGCTTGTTCAAAATTCAATAACCTACGGGGAGCGGTGTTGCTAGTGCAGAATTATCTTTCTGGGAGCTTAAATACTTCTTATATACTAGTTCCTTCCAGAGATTGCTGGTCTGGTAGACACTCATCTTGGATCATAGCTTGACTTGGAAAATCGACAGAGGCTGTGCAGAGCAAGACAAGCAGCTGAATGAGGGAGGAGCTGAATGATATTCAAAAGGAGACCATATCCACCTACATATCTACATATGATCAGTGTTATTCTCCTTATAGACTCTCAATGATGACCAACATTTGAGACACTTACGTTTCACAATTGTGATTGTCACTGAAATCTGTCAGTTGCCGTATTGATAACTTTAATCTTAGAGCAAGATTACGGTCACATTGCCAGGGGCTGTGACCATGACAATGAATTCTATGCACCTGGATCCTTCCAGGCTGCTGCTGGAGGTACTAGCAACAGTTGGTAGTGAGATTGTCTATGTAAAGATAAATAACTTCATTTTATTCTCTGATGGCAGGCAGAGTGAGTTCTACATTTTGCAAGGATTGCAAACTTTGACATAGCACAGGGTAACATTGACTGCATGCACATGGCATTGCATGCATCACATACTAACTCTGCCACAAACTTGAACCAAAAAGTGATCACACTTCCTCAATGAGCAACTGGTGGTTCACCACAGGCAGCATGTCATGCAGTCATCATGATTAGTCAATTCAGTGGCAGTCCACAGTGCCAACTGCTATTCAACTACCACAATGACCTGGTTATCCATCAATGAAATAAATTCAAGTTTGTTTATCCCAATGTAGGTACAGCCCTTACAATCACCTATCAGCTGAGTAGCTGAGAGCAGGAACACCAAAAGTAGGGGAAGGGGTAGAAATGGAAGAAATGCAAGGGAAGTTGTAATCTACATAACTCCTTTTGGACAAAACTGCATAATAACAACTAAATCAAAGTAATATCAATAACCATAACATTAATTCCATATTCATAAGTCCCATAAATATTCTGAGTAGAACAGTTGTTTTAGTGGTCTAGCATCAGTCATGCAGATAACATGTCTTGACCTACAAAAGTTCCTTTTCAGTGGGTTAGCACTGCAGCACTGGAATTGTTAGTCTGCGAGGGGGTACGGCAGTGGAACTGCATTTCTTGCTACTGGATTTGAAGAATCCAGCTGGTGGTAATTCCCTAGTGTTTTGAGATGCCTGTTGTAAGTTGGCCTCTGCTCTGAAGCATGTAGTCTTGGTTTAAGATCTTAATCAAATATTTTTCTCCTCAGTCTGTTGCAGGGTCAGCTGGTAAATTGGAAGCAATGAGAGGTAGAGAGAAACCTCCCAAGATATGGAAAGTGGTTCATGTTTTCTCTGCTGATCATAACTGACAGATGGAGGTGTTATGATGTGGGAGATGATTGGAAAAATACTTTGGTTTTCCCAATGTTTAGTGAAAGGCTCAATTTTTCATTTGCTTTTGAGAAGGATTTGACAATGACCTGAAGGTCCGTTTCTTAGTGAATACAGGTACAAGCAACACGTGTCTTTCCAAAGGCTACTCACCTCAATCATTACCAATGGGAAATGAAGCACTTTTGAAATTTGATCACTGTGCCATGTTTTTATTGCTTTTCAATGTGTAAGGAAATGAAGGTTATATTAACCAATGAATTAGTTAGCTGTTTTGTATATATAAAGTTAGCACACCAAGTGTTTCAGCAACAGCAGTTAGGAATTAACTAAAGGTGAAAATATTAGATGCAGCAACATTTGTCATTGCTACTGACAGTTGCATTTAAGATGCAGATCAGTTGCTGATGCCCTGCATAAGTGTCAAAATGTTCTACATTGGGAAGCCCAAAAACAGACAGGCCGACCTCTTTGCAGAACACCTCCACTATTGTTTGCAAGAATGACACTGGCTTTCCAGTCACAATCTATTTCAATATGCTATCTTGCTGTCGTGCTAGCATTGTTGTCCTAGACCTGCCATAATGTTCCATCAAAGCCTTGCACAAGGTGAAGAAACAGCACTAAATTTACCAGGTAAGCACTTTATAGCCTTCAGCACTCAATGTCAACTTCAACAGCTTCAGGCCATGAATTCTGTCCTCCATTTTGACAGCTTCCATGTCTTATTTCAATGGGTTAGCTGAAGGTAGGGCTGACCTAGTTTCTGATATTAATACGCATTCTTTATCTATAGCTCTGTCTGATACCCTCCCTTTGTCTTTTGCTCTGAGGACCTTTCTCATCTTTTCCACTTTCTCCTGAATTTTCCTTTCCAACTATATAAGGAGGCGTCACTTTTCAAGTCCTCCTCATTTCCCATTCAAAACATTAACTCTATTTCTCACTCCACAGATGCTAGCAGACTTGTTGCATTTCTCCAACATTTGCTGTACTTATTTAAGATCTCTGTCTTACATTTCAGTGTCAGAACTGCAGCTGGCTCATTGCACACTAATGTCGACAGAGGCACAGCTATGGTCACTGGAATTGAACTTTACCAACACTTATTACCCACTAAGTGAGGATATAGTAGATGCAGAGGGGATATTTCCTTTTATAGGACAATCTAGAAAGAGAGGAGAGGAGAAAGTGAGGACTGCAGATGCTGGAGATCAGAGCTGAAAATGTGTAGCTGGAAAAACGCAACAGGTCAGGCAGCATCCAAGGAGCAGGAGAATCGACGTTTCGGGCATGAGCCCTTCTCCTGAAGACGGGCTCATACCCAAAACGTCGATTCTCCTGCTCCTTGGATGCTGTCTGACCTGCTGCGCTTTTCCAGCAACACATTTTCAGCTCAATCTAGAAAGGGAGGTCTTGGTTTTAGGAATAATGGGTAGCAGATTTAAAACAGAGATGAGAAGAACCTACTTCTTTTAAAAAAGTTATGAATCTGTGGAATTCTCTGTGCCTGAGTATGGTGGTTGCCAGGAAGAGAGACAAGTTTTTAACTAGTAATATGTCGAAGAATTATGGAGCATGGACAGGAAAGTGAAGTTGAGGCTGAGATGAGATCAACTATGATCGTATTAAATGGTGGAGCAGATTTGAGGGGCTGAATTGGCCTCTCCTCTTCTGAGTGCTTAAGTTCTTATGTACAGAAAGTGTTGGCTCATAACTGGATGGTTGATGGCTTCTTGAGTTTTGTTAGTGCTTTCTGTTTCATTTGTTTCTAGTGTGCAATGTCATATGAATGCTAGTACAAACATTTTCACCATGTAACCTATTATGATTCAAAAGTGCTTCTTCCAAACAGGGAGTTGTTTGAGATTAAGCATCCTGCATTGTGATCTTTCACAACTTTAGAGTTTGGGAAACAACCAGAGTCATTGCAATTATAAATAATCTATTTAATTCAAATTCTGCTATGAATACTTTCAGAATAGTCATTGGCTTTAACTTCTGGCTAGTCAGATACCAGATGTGCTCAACAAGATACATGTCATGAACCCCCTTGAAAATTCCAATGTAATGACTAGATAACAATAGCTGAGAAATCTTAAACTGTATCCAGATGATCCAAAGAAAATCTCCAAATATGAGCTAGAATCAGAGACTTTGAGGGGCTCTGACTCACTTAACTAGGCAGTTATCCAGGAAATGTTAGATAAAAAAATAAAGTTATAGCTACCAGGTAACTATAAACTAAATGCCCAGCTACCTCATAGACTTAAATAAAAAACCAAGAAAAAAAACTGTGGATGCTGTAAATCAGAAACAAAAACAGAAATTGCTGCAAACGTTCAGCAAGTCTAGCATTATCTGTGTAAAAAAAAAATTAGAATTAAAGTTTTGGGTCTTTAATTCCTCCCCTAATGGACCTACTAACTAAATCCTCAGTCTCCAGATTCCATCCTAAGAATCACCCCCCCTCCCAACTCCCCCAGCTACTTCCTGAATATCTAACAGCACTCCCGATCCCTGACAATTGCATTCACCACCCCCAATCCTTCTCACCAACTCCCTGCCCACCCACCTGCAAAGTCCTGGCCACACTACTCTGTCCCCCAAACATATGACTATTCTGCAATTACTTGCTAATCCACATCTTGATACCATAACCCTTTAACCTTCCATGTTCAAGTGACTCCCAGCAGGATCTGAACTAATCCTCATGACCCTCAACTATCCAAGCAACCATTCTACTACATCTCCTTTGACTCTGTTTATACCTCCCACTGCCTTGGCAAAGCAGTCAATATATCAAAGACCTCTCCCACCCCAGTTATACTCTCATCCACCTTCTTCCATTAGTCAGAAGATACAAACGTTTGAAAACACATACCAACAAATTCCAAGCATCTTCTTTCCCGCTGTTATCAGACTTATGAATAGACCTGTCATATATTAGAGTTGATCGTTCTCTGCACTTTCGCTGTAGCTGTAACACAATGTCCTGTTTTCTGTTCCATTATCCTGATGTACTTACTTAAGATATGATTTGTCTGGATAGCATACAAATCAATACTTTTCACTGTGCTGAGGTACATGTGAAAACAATAATAAATCAAATAAAGTCAAAAGGTATACCCCCAAACCACCTGACCTCCTGACTACTCTCAGTCTGTACCCCCTCACCACCCAATCCTGAATCTATTTACTACCTGCCCTGACTATCCCCCATCCAACTTGATACATCCATCCAGTGCAACATCACCACCTGCCACCATGCCCCTCCCCAATCTGACACCTTACCCTGCCACCTTATTCCTTTTGACAGCTAACTTCTCGCTGAAGTTTCTCAAAAAGGCTTTGTACAATTAAACTCTTTGGTTTGTTAGAATACATCAGCTGAAAAGGTTCCCTAAAGAAGTGTAGTAAACCAGATGGGGTTTTCCAGCAATTGACAATGGTTTCATCATCATCATTAGACTTCCAATTGAAATATTTATTGAATTCAAATTCCACCATCTGCCATGGCAGGATTTGAACCACAGTCCCCTGAACATTAATTAGATCTCTAGATTAATAGTTTAGTGATAATACCACTAAGCCATCTGTAAAGATTCATAAGCTTGATAAGTTCTACAGAATCCTCCATCATCATCCTTAATGTTATCCCCAGGATCAACAGTCTGGGGTTACACTGACTAGAATCTGAGCTGGCCAAGCCATGCAAATGCAATGGCTATAAAAGTAGACCTGAGGCTAAGAATCCCGTAGCAAGTAACTCACTTTTTGATTCCCCAAAGTCTGTCCATCATCTACAAGGCTCAAATCAGGAGTGTGACTAATGTTTTAACTCGAATCTTGTGAATAACAGATGACTGATTAATTTCACTCTGATGCTGATTATTGTTTTTTTTTTCCTTTTTATGCTATGTTTTACTGTCTCTTTCTGCGTTTACCATTGAATACAAATGAATATTTCAGTATATAGAAGAAAGAAACGATTCTTGTATATGTTTATTTGACAGCAAGAGACTGATTTGTTGCAAAAAACGTTTCCTGAATTCTGACTCAATTAAAAAAAATACCTTGTTCCTTTGTAAACATATGTAAAAAGGAATTACATGTGCTGTAAGAGACTGGAGTCTGCTTTTACAAGTGATAATTATAATTAATTCTGCTAATGTCATCTTCTAAACACAGTGACTTCCTGCTGCTCTGCATTGTGTTCGAAGTTTCATACCACGTCAAGTCAATAGTATTTCGGTTGGAGATTGCTTTTAATAGTTTGTCATTGTTTAGGTTATAATCACACACTAATGATAGATCTGAAATCTGTTCAGTATTTTGTGTAATGTACAAATCATACTGTTAAAATGAATAGCTTCTAAATTTTCTTGATAAGGTTGCAGGCTTTAACAAGGGATATTTAGTTATATGTCTGCTTATCTTTTGAGGATTAGTTTCCCATTAGCTATACTGTCCAAACCTAGTCAGGGAAGATTGATTGGAGGAGGCATAGTTGAGCATAAAGAATATGTGGTTAAAAACTAAGCAAGTAAGTTGGGAGGTCACATTGCGGCTGTACAGGACATTAGTTAGATTTTAGGTTTGGGAATATTCCATTCAATTCTGGTCTCCCTGCTATAGAAAAGATGTTGTGAAACTTGAACGGGTTCAGAACAGATTTACAAGGGTGTTTCCAGGGTTGGAGAGTTTGATCTGTAGGGAGAGGCTGAATAGGCTGAGGCTGTTTTCCCTGGAGTGTCAAGGGTGAGGAGTGGCCTTATAGAGGTTTATAAAATCATGAGGGCATGGATAGAGTAATTAGACAAGGTCAACAGGATCATTGAAGTGTCTTCCCAGCCTTCCCCTCCACCCATAATACCCATTTCTTCACTGTCTGTCTGCATGTGTACATAAATGGGGAGTTTATAATGGGGTTCAACTTTTCACCAGTAGAGTTACATTTCAATGGTTTTGATTGTTTATCTATAGCTAGCACTTATTTATTTGTAATAAACAGTGGTGGTTGTTAAGTACAGAAAACTGATTCAAGTTTTCTGTCAACCTGGGTTTGAAAGACAAATATGTTGGGGAATATTTTGCGCTTTTTGAAATAATTTTTGTGATGACTCTGGGAATAGCAAGGCATGATTTCCAAATTCTTCTTCTCCAGGGGGACAGTCCCAACTTTCCAGTATTCCTATGCAATTGAAGTTCCTCATTCTTGGAGTCATTCTCATTAATCTTTTCTGCGCCCTCTCTATTCCCTTTCCTATCTTTCCACGAGTGTGTTACCCAAAACTGGACGGAACTCCAGTTGAATTTGAACCAATGCTTATCACACATTAAAAATAACCTCTTTGCTTTTGCATTCCATGCATTTATTGATAAATCAGAGGATATTGTGTGCTTTATTAACTATTGTCTTTATACAATTATACCCAGGTCCCTCTACTCCTGTAACTATTTTGTTTTGAGTGATGTACCTTTGGTTTCTCTGTATGTTCAAAGAACAGCTGAGAATTCACATGGTCACCACAAGCTGCGTATATATTTTTTTGAAATGCCTGGAGGCCAAGAACTTAACTGCCTGTGTCAAGTCATTTTAATAGCCATCCTTGAAAATGTCAAACAGGACTTTACCAGCAGCTGCTGGAAATCTAATGTAGATTGGGGGTGGTAGCTCTTGTATTGACCAGAATTTGACCTTTGGTAAATAGTCAAGAGGAAGTAAGAAAAGCCATAGCTTTTCAATTCAACTTATCTCCCACTCACTTTAAAAATTGGTCTCATTGATCAACTATGTAAAATATGCAATACCTATGTCATATTGGTTCATTGTTTATTGAAACTAAGTGATGAAAGTTTATCCAAACTAGTTCAATAAAATATTTGCATGTTAACTGATGAACTTAATGAACTTACTTGAAGAGATAACTGCATGCATTCATAAAGGATAAATAGTGTAGATGGATTTGCTAAAAGAATTTGTTATGTTGCTACATGGGAGGTTTGTTGATAACATCAGGGCACTGTGATAAAGGAAGTGTGGCAACATAAAACAGGATGTTGGTAAAAAGACAGAGTGAGTTTGGGCCTGAGTTGTAAGCTAATTTTTCAGGGTTGGAGAAACAGACAATTGATCACTAAAAGCAGTGCCGCCAGCATGCGTATTACTTTACCAGCCCCTTCCTGTCCCTCGGCGTTTTCTGACAAGTGGAATTAAGGATGGCAGGATGACCAGCCAGCAAGCAATGGGTAATTGATTAAAATAAATAATGGCTAATTAAACATTAGTGGAAGTGAATTGAAATTTTCCACTTGGCTCCCAAGTGGAATTCCTGTGGGCTGTAAGGGTCTTAAAGGCTTAATACCAAGGAACTGCCTTGACATAATACACTTTGATAATGTTATATGGACATGGACAGAACAGACTGGGATCTTTTGTTTCTTCATTCATGGATGTTGCTGGCTAAGCCAGCATTTAACGTTCATCCCTATTGGCCCAGAGGGCAGTTAAGGGTCAAACACATTATTATGGGTGTGGAGTCAGATGTAGGGTAGACAACAGAAGGAAAGCAGATTTCTTTCCCTACTGGACATTAGTGAATCCATTTAGTTTTTACAACATTTGACAATGGCTACAAATCATTATTAGGTTAGCTTTTAATTGAAATCAAATTTCTTGGAGGAGTAAGATAACACCAAATCTTTCTTTTGGTAAATCTAAGTGGCTTCAGAAAACAATTAAGAGTCAACCGCATTGCTGATGGGTCTGCAATCACATGTAGGCTGGACCAAGTAAGGACAATAATTTCTTTCCCTAAAGGGCGCATGACAGATGGGTTATTATAAAAATTATTTCATGGTCATCATTAGACTTCTATTGCAGACTTTGTCAAATTCAAATCCCACCATTTGCCATGGTGTGTTTTGAATCCAGAATCTCAGAACTTAACTGGACATTGGGACTACTAGTCCACGAACAACACTGTTAGGCCATCTGGTTGATTTGATTTGCTGTCTTTGCATGGAATCTTGTAAATTAAGTTAGTATTGCACATGATGGGTATAGGGTCTTTTGTTCTGGTGAATTGTTGTCTGAGTGGTTGTTGATTTGTGGGCGTGCATGAATCCGAGTGGTTGGAGAAGTCTGGCAATTCCGAGACATTTTTTATGTAAGGTAGCGTGGCTAATGAGTTAGGTCATGGCATGTTCTCATCACATTATTTGTCTCCTAGGCATCTGTGGATGAAGTTGTGGGGATATCCACAAGAAGAACACCTCTACAGAGTATGCAGCAGCCACGCTCAGACAACAACTCACTAGAACAAAAGACCCAATATCCTTCACGTGCAAGACCTACGTAAGTTGCAACATTTCATGCAAATACTGCACGAAAAACGATATAGGGCAAACAGGCAGACAACTAGCAATTCGCATCCATGAACACCAACTAGCCACTAAACAACACGACCAGCTGTACCTAGTAGCCATACACACAGATGACAGGGGCCACAAATTCAACTAGGAGAATACAACGATCATAGGACAAGCTAAACAGCGAACAGCCAGATAATTCCTAGAAGCATGACACTCATCGAAAGACTCAATCAACAAGCACATAGACCTGAACCTAATATACCAGCCATTACAAGGAACACTCAGAACTGAAAACCGGAAGCAGCAGAACCTAATAAATTCCAGAAGGCACAATGCATCGGAGCTTCACAGAAGGTTCTACAGCACTGAAGATGACATCTAGACAGGGGACGAAACAGCTGCAAATCAACGTCCCAGCTCGGTTAACACACCCACAACCATGACAACCAGCACCTGATCTACAAATCTTTACACAAACCTTGAACTATTAGGCCATTGCCTATTCTCACTAGTAGTAGTTTATTGTGTGTTAACAACTAATTACAGATTCCATTGATACTGTAGGCATAGTCATAGAGACTATGAGGTTAACTTGCAGTGCACCCTGTAGATTGTACTCCGCAGCAGTGTGTAACTGAAACAATCTTACAACATTTGAAGTTGACTATATACAGAAAGTTAACTAGATATTTTGTATATAAGTCCAACTTTAATTGCTGTGGCCTGAATTTAGACATATGGGGCTAATATATGTATTGATAGTAGTACTGACAGCAGTTTAAGATACACACCATTAAAAGATACACATATATAATATAAGATCAGAACAATGGAAAGGCAAAGATAATACCATTACTGCATGCAGAAGTAAACCCAAGTAATCCTGGCTGTCTCCTTAATCTCAAAGGACTCTTCCCTTAATTTATTTGAAAAATGTTCACTTGAAAGATCAGATAGATATAAAATTTCTCTAACTCAGCCCCCAGTATATATTATATTCTCAAGGCACTTGGCCTCTTGGAATGAGACATAAATGGTAAAATAGGAGTGAAGGAATGAAGACAGCTGTGAAAGTAAGCTATAACACCTGCCAGCAGCAATAGTATGCAAGGCAGTTTTGTCAAAATAATACATCAAGGGCACCAAACACTACAGTTGTGTCATAAGTTTCAATCCTTTCTGATGGATTATTGCTGAAAGAGCTGCAGTCAGAAAGGGTCATGGTTCTAGATTAGAGTGGTGCTGGATAAGCACAGCAGTTCAGGCAGCATCCGAGGAGCAGGAAAATAGACGTTTCAGGCAAAAGCCCTTCATCAGGGATAGAGCAATACTCCTCTATCCCTGATGAAGGGCTTTTGCCCGAAACGTCGATTTTCCTGTTCTTCAGATGCTGCCTGAACTGCTGTGCTTCTCCAGCACCACTCTAATCTAGAATCTTGTTTCCAGCATCTACAGTCCTTGTTTTTACCTAGTCAGAAAGGGCCAGTGCTACTGACTTTCTTACCATGCATTTGGATCCATTCTTTCTGGACAGTACTTCAGAAAAACAAAGAGAATATGTTGAAGTTCCCAGTGTTTAACATCAGACCTGTGTACTAAAGAGTCTCTTACCCGAGGAGGAGACCTTTCCATACATTACAAAGCTTTTACTGCTGGTTGCAAGATGATGTATTCTCAAGTAAAAATTGCCATAAACAAAGTTGTGGGCATAATATTTCAGAAATATATGACAGGTAGAACAGGTGATTTATGGAATCAAAAATAAAATGCTATGATTAATTTATCCTTGAGAACTGGTTTGACAATTGGCCTGTCTCAAATACACTTGGATTCCTGTCACATATTCATTGTCATGTAAGCCATGAGTAATGATAGAGGGCTGGTTGTTCTGCTGCAGGAAGGATGTTATTAAACTGGAAAGGTTGCAAAAAATATTTACAAGGATGTTACCAAGACTGGAAGACTTGAGTTATAAGGAGACGCTGGATAGACTGGGACATTTTTCCCTGGGACGTAAGAGGCTGAGAGTGACTTTATTGACGTTTATAAAATTACAAGGTGCATAGATAAGGTGAATTGTCAAGGTCCTTTTCCTCAAGGGTAGGGGAGTCTATAATTAGAAGACGTATGTTTAAAATGAGGGGAGAAGATTTAAAAGGGACTGGAGGGGCAACATTTTGGTGCGTATATGGAACAAGCTGCCAGAGAAAGTGGTAGAGATGGGTAGAATTACAACATTTAAAAGACATTTGGACAATTACATGGGGGATAGGAAAGGTATCAGGAGATATGAGCCAAATGCAGGCAAATGGGATTCGTTCAGTTTAGGAAACGTGTTCGATTTGGATGAGTTGTGCCTGTTTCCGTGCTATAGGATTCTATGACTCTATGACATCATTGACTTCTTTTAGATCTATGAATTGTAACACTATCACATTACCAATATAGTCAGTACTGTTTCAGGAAGGAACAGAACACAAAAAGTGATCCTCTCTGACTTGAATACTTTTAAGTATTCAGTAAACGAAAGACATTTCCATCACTCAATAATTGAATCACAAATTCTAACCACTCAGGAAAGACAATAGAGTATATTTTAGTCACTGCACACATACAGTGTATTGGATGAAGCTGGTTTACACACAAAACCGACATGCCTGACAGTGAGTGGATATAGTTTCACTATTGCTTTCTGTTATAACCCCTTGGTTGGATATACAGACCAACTGGTTCCAGAGTATTAGCTTATCTTTATGTCAACCACACAAACTCCTCAATCACATTTCAGCTGTGGTTCACTTCTAGGTATCCATTCATATTCAGTTTATGAACAACCTAAACCATCTGATTAGATGCCAGTCTATAACTCACTCATTGAACTGGATTTTCACCCAGGAAGCAGGAAAGGCTAAGCCTTTGATTAGCATGGAAATAAGTTCACTGTCCAATAAGAATGACAGCTGAAAATGTGTTGCTGGAAAAGCGCAGCAGGTCAGGCAGCATCCAGGGAACAGGAGAATCGACGTTTCGGGCATAAGCCCTTCTTCAGGAATGAGGAAAGTTTGTCCAGCAGGCAAAGATTTCAGTGAGTCCCTCTCTCACTGCACCCCCCATCCTCCCTCCAATAAGAATGACAGCTGGGTTCTCAAATCTGAAGGGCTAATCTGATGTCTTCTGGTTTCAAAGAAGCCACCAACTACAGTGCACGGTAAGTAATTGGGAGGGTAATTCAAAAAGAAGACACCCTTTCTGTTACTTAGAGTCACAGAGTTCTATAGCAGAGACATTTATTTTCTTTATTCTGTAACAGGAATGGGGTGTTGCTGGCTAGGCAGCACTTACTACCTATCCCTAATTGCCCAGAGGGCATTGAGAGTAAACCACATAGCTGTGGGTCTGGAGTCACATGTAGGCCAGACCAGATAAGAATGGAAGACTTCCTTCCCTAAAACACATTAGTGAACCAGATGGTTTTTTTTCCAACAATTAGCAATAGATTTATATTAGTCATTAGATTCTAAAGTCCAGATATTTATTGAATTCAAATTCCACCATCTGGGACTTGAACCCAAGTCCCCAAAACATTCACTGGGTCAACAGTTCAGTGATAATACCACTAGGCCATCACCTGTACTTACAAGGCCATACTGTCCATCAGTGCTAACCCTATTTCCCTGCACTTTGCCCATATTCTTCTAAACCTTTCCTATCCATGTATTTGTCCAAATGCCTTTTAAATGTTGTTAATGTACACACCTCAACTATTTCTGCTAGCAGCTCATTTCATCTACGTACCACCTTCTGTGTAAAAAGGTTGCACCTCAAGTGCCCTTTTATTTTCTCCCCTCCAACGTTAACCAGATGCCCTTTAGTCCTTGATACTCCAACCCTGGGGAAAAGACTGAGTGCATTCTCTCTATCCATGCCTCTCATAATCTTATACACTTCTAAAAAATCCCCCCTCAGTCTCCTATGCCCAAAAGAAAAAAGTCCTAGCTTGTCCAAGCTCTCTCTATAACACAGACTGTTGAGTCCTGGCAACATCCTTATAAATTTCTTCAACACTCTTTCTAATTTAATAACATCCTTCCTATAGCAAGGTGACCAAAACCGAACACAATACTCCAAGTGTCGCCTCATCAATGTCCTGTACAACTGCAACATAACTTCCCAACTTCTAAAATCAATGCCCTGAATGATGAAGGCCAGTGTGCCAAAAGCCTTCTTCACTGCCCTGACTACCTGGGACTCCACTTTCAGAGAACCTTGCAACTGAACCCCAAAGTCCCTCTGTTCCACTACACTCTTTAAGGCCACACCATTCATCATGAAACTCCTACCTTGACTTGACTTTCCAAAATGCAAGACCTGACACCTATCTATATTATATTCAATTTGCTATTTCTCCACCCACTTCCACAACTGATTGAGGCCCTGCTGCAATTTCTGATAACCTTCCTCACTGTCCACAATACCTTCTCCAGCTTTTATTGTCATCTGGAAACCTACTAATCATTAGATTAGATTCTCTACAGTGCAGAAACAGGTCATTCGGCCCAATAAGTCCACACTGACCCTCCAAAGAGTAACCACCCAGACCCTACTAATGCACCTATTATTATGGGCAATTTAGCATGGCCAATTCACCTCGCATGCACATCTTTGGACTGTGGGAGGAAACTGGAGCAAACTCACGCAGACACAGGGAGAACGTGCAGACTCCACACAGACAGTTGCCCAAGGCAGGAATCAAACCCAGGTCCCTGCCACTGTGAGGCAGCAGTGCTAACCACTGAGCCACCCCTGATGCCTTGTATATTCTCATCCAAATCATTGATATAGATAACAAACAGCAATGGACCCAGCACGGACCCCAACTCCACTAGTTGGTGGTACTGTGGCTCAGCGGTTAGCACTGCTGCCTCACAGCACCAGGGCCACAGGTTTGATTCCAGCCTCGGGCAACTGTCTGTGTTGAGTTTGCACATTCTCCCTATGTCTGCGTGGGTTTCCTGTGGGTGCTCCGGTTTCCTCCCACAGTCCAAAGATGTACAGATCAGGTGAATTTTCCATAGTGTTAGGTGCATTAGTAAGAGGGGGGTGGGTTACTGTTTGGAGGGTTGGTGTGGACTTGTTGGGCCAGTTTCCACACTCTAGGGAATATAATCTAATCACAGGCCTTGAATCTGACAAGCATCCTTCCACTATTACCTTTTGCTTCCTACCATCAAGCCAGTACTGTACTAATTGCCAGCTCCACGTGGATTCCATGCAATCTAATCTTACAGAGCAGCCTATCATTGGGAAGTTTATCAAAGGCCTTACTGAAATCCATATAGACCACATCCATCGCCCTGCCTTTGTCAACCTACCTGGTCACTTCATTAAAGAACTCTGACAAATTTGTGAGGCATGATCTCCCACGCACAAAACCATACTCACCATTCCTAATCAAACCCTGTCTTTCCAAATGCACGTATATCTTATCTCTCAGAATCTTCTCAAGTATCTTACCTGCCATAGATATTGGGCTTACTCGTCTACAGTTCCCAGGTTTCTCTTTGTAGCCCTTCTTGAGTAAAAGTACAACATTTGCTACCTTCCATCTTCCAGGATCTCACCTGTGATTAAGGTGATGCAAATATATCAGCAAGGGTCCCCACAATTTCTTCTGTAGCCTCTTGCAGTATTCTTGGATATATCTAGTCAGGACCAGGAGATTTATCCACCCTCATACATTCTGATACATCCAACACCTCCTCTACTATGATATGGACTGTCCCAAGATATGACCATTAATTTTGCCAAGTTCCCAAGTCTTGTTTTCCTCCATGGCAAACATAGAGGAGAAATATTCATTGATGACCTTGGCAATCTTCTGCGGTTCTCCACATGCATGTCCACTTTGGTCCTTGAGGTGTTCTATTCCGTCTCTAGTTATTCTTTTTCCTTCAATATGCTTAAAGAACCTCTTTGGATTCACTTACTCTTCTCAGCCAAGGCTATCTCGTGGCCTCTTTTTGCCCTCCTGATTTCATTCTTCAGTAAACTCCTGTATCCCCTTCTTGGGAAATTAACTTAAACAAATCTCCAAAGACAATGGTGTATTTAATCTTTAAAAAAAAGACTGGACAAATCTAATGAGCAAAGGTAATTTGAAGAAAAGCTTTGTTTAGTTTCCTGGAGCAATATGTTGTGGAACCAACTTGAGTCCAGGCTATTTTAAATCTTGCATTGTAATCTCACAGGCTACTAGGAGAGGCATAAATGCTGGCCAGCCAGTGATGTCCATATCCCACAAGTAAATAAAAAGAAGAGGAATCCCATAATAAAGTATATTCTGGGAAAGAGTAATCATAAGAAAATTGAATTTCATGTTAAGTTTGAGAGCAAACTGTTCCAAATAAGAATCTTAATTTTAAAGAAAGCCACTTACATATGTATGAGGGAAGGCTGACTGTAATATTGATTGGATAATAATACATTAAAAGTTATGCCAGCAAATAAACAGTAAGAAACACTGTTCCAGAAAATATTCAAAATGTTCAACAAAGTACAGTCAGTTCTGGTATAGCACAATATTTTAGTTCTTGTGCAATCTCATGTTACAAGAAAATCGCACAGTAGCCACACCATTTAAACAAATGGGGCAGGAATTATAGCCAATACAGCTAAGTATACTTTGTGTTCTACAAAAAAATGGTCTAAATTCTTCAAACACGTTACAGCCAATTCGCATTGAAGAATCATACGTTACAGCAGATCTGACTGTACATTCCATTCGAAAGCAAACATTCAGGAATAGTATTAGATTAAAAAAAAAAGCTTAAGTTCCTGCAAAAAGTAAGAGTTAGCCTAAGAATTGGATGAGTTTTAAAAACCAGCAAATAGTGACTGGCTTGACAGTTTGGGTGCAATTCCTGATTTTCAAGGGTGTAGGATTAATTTGCTTTTGATATTAATAATTTTGATTTGATTAAGCAAGTGAGGAATTAAATTATATTTTGCATTCTTAATTCTAGTCAATGTGACAGGTTCAACTTGTGACCAAACTTATTTGAAAAAGGTTTGAGGGGCTCTACTATATTTAATTTCATATCATAGGATAAGAACTTAGCATTTTTCAAAGTAGAATGAGCAAGTTTACATCGTCAAATCATAATTTATCAGGTATTATCATTATTAGAGAAATATTGAAAAGGCTTATTGTGTGAAGAAGGGAAAGGGAAACTTTCCAGAATCCCCTGTTTCTGGAATGGGTCTTGAAACTAATCAGCGAGTAAACATTTAGATTGGCTCTGTAACTTGGGCTGTACTTGTAATTGGGTAAAAACAATGACTGCAGATGCTGGAAACCAGATTCTGGATCAATGGTGCTGGAAGTGCACAGCAGTTCAGGCAGCATTGAGGAGCTTCAGCAAAATCGACGTTTCGGGCAAAAGCCCTTCATCAGGAATAAAGGCAGAGAGCCCGAAGCGTGGAGAGATAAGCTAGGGGAGGGTGTGGGTGGGGAGAGAGTAGCATAGAGTAGCAAAATAGAGGTCCAGTTGACCATTCCATTCATTTTCAGACATTAGTGGATATCTTCCTGTTTCTTCTCTCTGGGGTCTGCTGGTCAATTAGAGGTGAACAGCTCTCGGCTATTTGGGACAGAGTTGTGCAGTGTTGGTCAAGGATTTCAATAGGTGTTTGGAGTCTTGTAGAATACCAAGCTCTCAGACTAGTGTGAAGAGGCCGTGGGGGATCTGGACCTGCAGTTTGAGAGGCCTTATGGGAGAAAAGTAAATGCAGAGAGATTAATACCTTGGAAAGGGAGAGCCCTCCAATGGCACGGAGGGCCTGTTAAGACTCCCTGAGATTCTTGTAGAGAGAGGAGGAAAACTTCTTCAAGGCAGGCATCCTTGCAAGAGGATTCGCAGTAGGGTTAAAATCAACGAGGTAAAAACAATGACTGCAGATGCTGGAAACCAGATTCTGGATCAACGGTGCTGGAAGAGCACAGCAGTTCAGGCAGCATCGAGGAGCTTTTACAAGTAAAATCAAATTGAGCCCCAGAACCTTACAAAGTGATGGTCATCTGAGTGATACTCATTCCTACATTCTCTTGGTTGTTTCCCTCAGATAGCAATCACTTCTGGGAACATTATTTCCTTGACAGCTTTTCCCTGTTATTTTATTAGCATCAATAAAGTTAATAAGCTAGGGAAGAATTACTAAAGTATTTTCTGCCTGCTTAAAGAGGCAAAGATGCCACTGTCCCACTCTCATCGGAGAGGGATGATTGGTAGTGCATTTACGTGAGATCACCATTCCTCAGGTAAAGAACAATGTTGAGAAGGCAGGAACATTACAGTAACCTCAGCCTGGGCAGGAATTGAATTCTTTCTGTTGGTGTCACTCTATATTGCAAGTCAGCCATCCAACCAAATGAGCTATCTGACCCTCATCAGTCTGCCCTCTTACCTCCCCTCTACTCAACAAAAAAAAAATCCTTTCAAGTGAAACAACAATTTACTGATACTTCTTTCAGTTCAGTAAATCATTTTCATTGCTCACAATAGGGTCTCCTTTGTACTCGGTCAAATACTTTGTTTGTTTACCATAATTACTACCACTCCCTTTGCCTTTTCTTCCATGACATCTTTTTCATTTAATCTCTCTTACATTTACCCAATCACAATTTCCCCTATTGTGTTTTCTTTTCTTCTCCCCACATTAACCCAACTACACATGTTTACTTTCCTTTGGTTCTTGAAGAAGGCTCGTATTCTACAATAAGTGTTAATTCTTGTTTGTCACTCCACAAATGTGGTCACAGCAGCTGAATATTTTCAGCACTTTGTTTAATTCCAGATTTCTAGCATCTGCAATATTTTGCTTTAACTTAAATAAAATAGACTGGCATTTTACGTTCGAAGGTAGCAAAGGCAAAAGGAGGGAATCTGAAAAATCACAAGGCAAAGCACTGTTCCTCGGCCAAAAACCAAATTTAGGGAGGTGACCGGGATGTCCCGGTTAGTTCCAAGTTTGTCAAAGTGACAGGGGGCATATAGCTACCTGGAGGAAGACTCCAGTAGTAGGCCATGGTACGATGCTCATTCGAGGCCGATAGTCCCTCCCTGTTTGCCTAGATGAGATTCCAACCAAAGACCCCACTTAAGACAGAATGGCTGGACTCACAGCGGTGGACTGTCTGCTTTGTGTTTTTTTAATTCAATGCAAGTTTAAAATATGGTTCGGAGGGCACCCTCTTTCTGAAACACCTCTTCTAGCTACCTAGCTTGCAGTATGTTGGTGCTGCTCAGATTCTCTTTACTGTATCTTTGGCAAAACCTTTGGGTGTGATTTTTCACAATTTTCCCAAACTGGGAACAAGTTTCTTTGGTAGTGACTCATGTAACACTCCCACTGCTGAGTTAACTCACCATGTTGTGCCCAATCAGCTCATTAAGAGTGGACTGGCAGAACATTGATGACCTTCTTTGCCTACCATAAGCCTCTTCACTGGCATCTCAAGAAATTGCCTGCCAATCAGGGCAAAAAAATTTGAGGGTACTAAAGATCACCGTCTAAGACCTAGTCCTTTGGGAATCTAACAGCGAGGAGGTAAGGGATTTCTATATTCTTGGCATGGATAGGAGGTCAGGAGTCAGACTCAGTGCAAGTGGGTGGTTTTCAGAGCCCACTCTTTTGTCCTCTATCCATGTCTCTGAATACCTTTAGTTTGTGACATTTTGAGGTTACCCTCTAACAAAGCAGGTAAGTCACCCTGGTTTCCCAGTTGGTAAGTTAGCCACCTTTTTAACTCACTGGGAAGGTATCTATTTGGAGAATGCGAGGGGGAGGGGGTGCAGTTTAGTGGGGTGGTGAGTTGAGATCCTTGAGTAGCCATATTATTAAGGGTTTTAATTGGTGAAGGCTCCAAATATTTTCAGTGAATGTCCTTGCCCAGACCTTGATTGATTAGTGAATGAACAAGGAATGGGGAGTAATTGGCCAACACATCCAATTATTCTCCCTTCTCACTATCTCTCTTTTTGTTACCTTCAAACAAGGGAAAATTCCATTCTTTGTGTCTATCTTTACAGTGAAAACACAAATTACACACGAGAAATAGGCAGTGAACTGTTAACCAATGAGCAGTTAAGAGTGTGTAACCTCAAATAAATAATATCAGCAGCGAAAACGTTTTGGAGAAAATTTAATGTGTTAAAAGCTGAGAAATTCTCAAGAAGTAATGATGTATCTCCTAGGATTCTAAAACAAACCTGTAGTGATTGCATAGGTTATGATTTTTCAAAATTCTGCAAATTCTAGAACAGTCCTGGAAGATTAGAAGTTGACAAGAGTAACATATTTAATCAAGAAAGGAGGAGGGGAGAAAACATAGAACCACAGCTCAGTAAGCTTGACATCAGTCATCAAGAAAATGCGAGAATCCTTTGATAATGCACTGTGAAAATCATTGTATTATCAATGGAGTTTCACAAATGGAAAATTGTATTTTTTAAAGTTATGAAATTTTTTTGAGGATATATCTTATAGGGTGTGTGAAACAAATGGCAACACACAAAGTAAGGGCTCACAGAGTTAGGTACAACCATGATTTGAGGATTTGTTATCTTTAGTTTAGATTAGATTACCTACAGTGTGGAAACAGGCCCTTCGGCCCAACAAGTTCACACCTGTTTCCACCCAAACCCATTCCCTTAATGCTACAGGCAATTTAGCATGGCCAATTCACCTAACCTGCACATTTTTGGACTGTGGGAGGAAACTAGAGCACCTGGGGGAAACCCACACAGACACGGGGAGAATGTGCAAACTCCACACAATCAGTCGCCTGAGGTGGAGAATTGAACCCAGGTCTCTGAGGCTGTGAGGTAGCAGTGCTAACCACTGTGCCACCATGCCGCTTTAAGGAGAAAATGAGGCACTTACCAGATGGTAGGCTATAGCTGGCGGAGTGTCACTAGAATCAGCATTGAGTCACAGTTACTTAATCTATGTTAATTACTTAAATGATGCAACCCAGAGTAACATATTAAAGTTGCCAATGGTACAAAGGTCAGCAATGTTCTTATTGAAAGATGGAGCAAGCTTGTGAGGCCAACTGGCCTGTTATTGCTCCAGTTTCTTATGTTATTATGATAATATGTCTGATGGGGCTGTAATTGGACAGCTAATTAATGCCTCATTGATCTCAGATCAAGAGTAAGATCAGATAAGTTAGATCATAACAATCATTCAATGATAATGAAGGATTCCTACAAAATACGGTCAACACAAACACAGGTGCTGCTCTTATCATTTGTCCTTTTCAATTAAAGATTTGCTTTTATATTTGCTCTTTATTATTTGTTTTATTTAATTTTTTTAGCTTCTTCTTTGATTAAATTTTACATACAGACAGAAACAATAGGCTGGTGAGCCTGACATTGGTGGTGATGTTCTTGGAAGGAATCCTGAGGGACGGGATTTACGTGCATTTCAAAAGGCAAGGACTGATTAAGGATCGTCAACATGGCTTTGTGCATGGGAATTCAAGTTTCATGAAGTTGACTGAATTTTTTGAAGAGGAAACAAAGAGGATTGAGGACAGAGTGGTGGATGTGATCTATTTGAACTTCAGTAATGCATTTGACAAGGTTCCTCATGGTAGACTGGTTAGCAAGGTTAGATCTCATGGAATATAGGGAGAACTAGCCATTTGAATACAGAACTGGCTTGAAGCTAGAAGACAGGGTGGTGATGGAGGGTTGCTTTTCAGACTGGAGGCTTGTGACCAGTGGTGTGCCACAAGGATCGGTGCTGGTCCACTACTTTTCGTCATTAATATAAATGATTTGGATGTGAACATAAGAGGTATAGATAGTAGGTTTGCAGGTGACACCAAAATTGGAGGTATAGTGGACAATGAAGAAGGTTACGTCAGAGTACAACAGGACCTTGATCAGATGGGCCGAAGGGCTGAGAAGTGGCAGATAGGGTTTAATTTAGGTAAATGTGAGATGCTGCATTTTAGAAACAAAGTCAGAGACAAAAAAATCTGCAGATGCTGGAATCCATAGTAGACAGGGAGGAGGCTGGAAAAATGCAGCAAGCCAGGCAGCATCAAGAAGTGCAGATGTTGACGTTTCGGGACTAACCCTTCTTTGGCCCTAAAGAAGAGTTACACCCAAATCATCAACTTCTACACCTCCAAATGCTGCCTGGCTTGGTGTGTTCTTCCAGCCTCCTGCATTTTAGAAAGGCATATCAGAGCAGGATTTATATGCTTAATGGTAAGGTCCTGGGGAGTGTTGCTGAACAAAGAGACCTTGGAGCGCAAGTTCATAGTTCCTTGAAAGTTGAGTTGCAGGTAGATAGGATAGAAAAGAAGGCATTTGTTATGCTTTTCTTAATTGGATAGGACACTGAGTATAGGAGTTGGTAGGTCACGTTGTGGCTGTACAGGACATTGGTTAGGCCACTTTTGGAATATTGTGTGCAATTCTGGTCTCTGTCCGATCAGAGGAATGTTGTGAAACTTGAGACGGTTCAGAAAAGATTTACAAGGATGTTGCCAGGATTGGAGGATTTGAGTTACTGGGAGAGGCTGAATAGACTGGGGCTGTTTTCCCTGGAGCATCAGAGGCTGAGGGGTGACCTTATAGAGGTTTATAAAATCAAGAGGGGCATTGGTATAGTAAATAGACATGGTCTGCGCCCTGGGGTGGGGGAGTCCAGAACTAGAGGGCATAGGTTTAGGCTGAGAGGGGAAAAATTTAAAAGGGACCTAAGGGGCAACTTCTTCATGCAGAGGGTGGTGCATGTATGGAATGAGCTGCCACAGAAGTGGTGGAGGCTGGTATAATTACAGCATTTAAAAGGCCTCTAGCTGGGTATGTGAATAGGAAAGGTTTAGAGGTATATGGGCCAGGTACTGGCAAATGGGACCAGATTAGGTTAGGATATTTGGTCAGCATGGACAAGTTGGACTGAAGGATCTGTTTCTGTGCTGTACATCTCTATGATTCTATATAAAGAGATTGGCCAACTGAATAATAAAAGGACACAAGAAATAATATTTTGCTTTTTGAGAAAGCATTCTGAACGTTTAGGAACATGAGAGATCTCGGCAACGTGAGCCCATTGGATGTGAAGTAGTTGAAGCATGTCAAATCAATTATGTAGAGCACAGCTCAGTTCCTTTAGCAAATATAATAAAGCAATGACAATGAACACATGCACTCAAGATGCCAATAGTTAGATTCCTGGTGTAAATTTAACAAACCTAATATTTGATATATGTAACTGCATTTAAAAGTTCATTATTTTGAGTTAACACTGATTTGAGAGAATGGGACTGCAAGGCAGTTTAAGGTAAGCCTTTAATTTGAAGTCACTACAGAAGTAAATGCATTAGTAAAGGTAATCTGAATCTTCAAAAGTGATTTTGTTTTAAAATTTTGGAATCTGATGTGTTTCTGTTTTAATCTGTACATAGAGTAACACAAATATGCTGTATAACAAAGTATTTTAAGTATTTATTTTAGTTAGCTAGGCTCTGGACATATAAATTTTTAATTAAATTGCATTGTGCTATTACACAGACTTCAATAGCATACATAAGTAATAGAGCAGCCATTATATGGTGGTCTGCTTGAAGTAACATTGAAACTAAAATAAGCAGAGCTATAATGTCGTTGGTCATTATCTTTGATGTCAGTACAACATCAACTTTCCTCAAACAGGGAATGCAATGCTACTAAATTTTGCAGAAGTCAGCAATTTGGCATTGGTATACAAACCACAACTGTGTCTGAAATGCTAAAGTTTACAAAAAAAATATACAATTTTAAAGAAAACCTGGGTAGTCATGGAAATTTTACCAACAATTATAGCCTGGTGTATAGACAATAGCACATGTTTGAACAAAAATGGGGCTATGCCTTTCCGTACTCAAGAGATGAAATCACAAGTTCCTGTCTGCATCACATCTACAATTACAAACTCTACTGCATAGTTCAGGGAGATATAATTTCTTTAGCTTTGTTCCCTTCTTAAAACAATTTAATCACATGACTTATTCTGCTGTTCAAGGTGGCTTGTCTAAATTTTTAAAAAAACTAATTTTGAGCTTCTTTGAGCATTCAGTTTTAAAAAAAGAGACAGAGAACAGGGGCCTTCACACTTACTGGGTTCCTGTTTGCAACAGGAACTGTCTGCTGCATGATACCTCTGCCAACAGCCTCTATAGAAAATGGAACATTCCTTTGCTCATCTAACTAGGCTGTTTCCTGTTGCTTGTCAGCTACTAACTGACCATTCAATTTTTGTTTGACAACTGAAATGACAGGGGTAGGAAGAAGTGGACTACACAATTCCATTCGACGTCTCAATCTTGATGAAAATTGTAAACCCAGGCCCATGTTGTTATTGTCCGGTATACCCAAGTTGCACAAAATGGAAGGGAATGTACAACTACCAGGGCACCATAAAAATACTGACTCCCAAATGTGACAGGAGAGAAACAACAAAATTAAAATTTTAAAAGTACTATGTGAGATTAGTTAAACACACAACTAAGATAAAAGTGTTGTATTTTTGTATTGAGAGCTGTGTTGGTTTTAGAGATATGTATGTATTAATTAGGAAAGGTCAAGATAAAAGCACATGATGAGTTGCCAAATGCAATCCAGTAAGAAGCATGCTAGCAGGACATGAGGTCTGTAACAGCAAGTTGTGGTCTAAGATGTTAAAATAAATTACTCAGATTTCCAAGTAAATGGAGTCCATGCTATAAATCTAGGCTACTTAACTAGAACAAAATAAAAAGACATGGTGGGAGGGTGTTAGTGATTTTTCTTTAAATGGACACATGTTTGGTAACCAAAGGAGTTATTCTCTGTCTTTGAGGAGCTGTTGTCGGCCACAGTTGAAGCAGAAATTACATCTTTCCCAGTTTTACAGAAAATAATTGCTACAGGAACAGTGAATATTTGATTTATAGCACACAAAACCATGATCTACAGGTGAAAACAGCACAGGGGATTAAAAAGCCTGAGGTAATGATACCATTTGCAAAAGATGGGGAACATTAAAATGACAGTTACTAAATTCCAGAGCATGACTTTGAAGGCCACAGATTTCCTTTGTGAAAAGAAACTTTTGAAGTAAAGATGAAACCATGCATTTTAGATTTAAATATTGCAAAATCAGGTCAGTAAACAATTTAAAAGAAAATAACCAATGGAAATAAGGAGTTGTACAGAATGAATACCACAAGCCATTCTGAAGAGAAACAGTGAGATCTTAATAAGCTATTGGAAATGCTGGAAAGTCCGCTTTATGTAAAAGTAAACTTTAGAATTCACCGTCAAGCATTGATATCTGTAGTGACTGTAGTGAGGTCAGCCAGGTGGACCTCATAGAGTATGGGTTCCCTGACTGAGGCTGCTAATCTGATGCCAGACATCCTGTTCAATCTGAGAGCTGGCTCTGTGGGAGCTAGATCTGTGTCAAGAACTCTCCACATGTAAATAAAGAGTCCCTTGGTGATGGGAGACCATCCTCTGTGGAGTTATTTCATTGTGTTATAGAAAACAGCTACAAGAATCAAATTATTAAGTTGTCAGTAGGTTCCATAACAAATGTAGTGACTATGATTTTTCACAGAATGAACTGTCTAAATGATTAATGCAACTAGTTATAGCTCCAACTCAAATTGCGGTTTTCTAAAAAGATCTCTTGGAGGTAAAGAAATTTCAAGGAATTAACCACATTGCTTAAAGATGGCAGAAAATATGAAGCTATTTTAGCTGGACAACAATGAGTGCAAATATTTAGTGCAGTTACCGGTATTGGTTTGGTAGCGAGGATGCAGAAAGCTACTGGGCATTGCTGTGGTAAGTGTAGCCTGTTGTATGAAGCTGTTCTGCCTTCCAACATCTTTAGTTCCAAAATTATAAATGGAGGCTACAATAGGACCCAAGCAAACACAAACTATGTGCAGCATGCTGGCACCAAAACCAGGGCTTGTGCATAAATACAAGTACATACCTAATGTTACTGGCATGACCAACCAAGGTGAGTGTTCACAGTGGAAGGTCCTTTAACCAGAAGACTCTAGGACATCTCTGCAGGATTTCCTCAGGATAGCATCTTACGTCCAACCATCTTCAGCTTCTTCCCTCTATCATTAAGATTAGAAGTGGGATGTTTGCTGATGATTGCACAAGGTTCAGTAGCATTTGCAACTACTCAGAGACTGAAGTGTTCCATTTTCAAATGCAACAAGATCTGGACAACATCCAAGCTTCAGCTGCCAAGTAACATTTGTGCCACACAAATGCCAAGAGACAATCTAACTACCATCCCATGACATTCAATGACGTTACCCTCAGTGAATCCCCCACTATCACGACACCTGCAGGAGAAAGCAGCCTGGTTGATTGACTCCACTTCCACAAACATCCATCCCTCCACGACTGACACTCAGTACACACTGCTGCTCCTATTTTACAAAATGCACTGCAGAAATTAACCAAACGTCTGTAGACAGCACTTTCTAAATATTCTCAGACAATCACTTCCATCGAGAAGGACAAGGGCAGCAGATACATGAAAACACCACTACTTTCAAGTTCACATCCAAGCCACTCACATCCTAACTTGGAAATATTTTACCATTCCTTCATTGTCATTAGTCAAACTCCTGGAATTCCATCCCCCCTCCCGCCGAATGACATTTGGATCAACCCACAGCAGGTGGACTGCACTGGTTTTGAAGGCAGCACACCACCACCTTCTCAAGGGTATCTAGTGACTGGCAATAAATGCTGGCCAACCAGTGACACCCATAAATGAATACAAAGGCTTCCATTTGTGAGCCTGGCATGCTGTGGTGATGAATGCAAATAGCTAGAAACATTTTGGCAGTATCAATACCATATAAACAAAAATAATTGGCAAATAAGACTCAAGATCATAGTCAACAAGGGAGCAATTGCAAATGTTCAATCAGAATCCTGAAGGATATATACTGTGATCATTGAAGATCCATGATACAATGTATAACAATAACTCTAACTGCATATAATGGAAACACCCATCCTTTGCATTGATATATTATCAATGAACTGCACTGTGACAATTCTGCTTGGAAATCACAAGCTTCTACCTGGTGGACGTAAGTGTATCAGCAATAGAAGGATTACCACCAAATTGTGTACAAAGTTAAAAATCGCACAACACCAGGTTATAGTCCAACAGGTTTAATTGGAAGCACACTAGTTTCAGAGCGTCGCTCCTTCATCAGGTGGTAGTCCACCTGATGAAGGAGTGATGCTCTGAAAGCTAGTGTGCTTCCAATTAAACCTGTTGGACAATAACCTGGTGTTGTGTTATTTTTAACTTTGTACACCCCAGTCCAACACCGGCATCTCCAAATCACCAAATTGTGAACATTCATGAGATTATTAAGATCCAATTGTGGCAGAAGAAACAAAGAATGCACACATTAAGTTGATCCACGTGACCATGTAATATGCCCTAATGGGAGGTGATGGCTTTGTGGTATTATCACTGGACACTTAATCCAGTGACCCAGGTAATGTTCTTGGGACCCAGGTTTGATGTTGGAATTTGAATTCACTAAAAATCTGGAATGAAAAGTCTACTGATGACCACAAATCCATTGTTGATTGTTGGAAAAACCCATCTGGTTCACTAATGTTCTTTAGGGAAGGAAACTACCTTCCTTACCTGGTCTGGCCTACATGTGACTCCAAACCTACAGCAATGTTGTGTGACTCTTAACTGCCCTCTGAGCAATAAATTCTGGCTGAGCCAGAGATGCGTCATTCCATGAACAAATAAAAAAAAGTTGTGAAACCACATGAAGCTTCAAAAGTGATACTACTGCACCTCAGAAAAGATACCATTTCATTAATTGTCACTTCCAGAATGTGCAGTGCTCACGTATAAGAGAAATGGAAGAGTGAACTGGAAAATATAGAATGTAACAGTGTAATTCGTTGTTTAAATGAATGATTTTTTTAAAAAAATCAGTGCACAGACTGGCGTTCTATTATATGCTTCCTAAAGAAAGTTGGCATGTCTGTACCCAATTCATCAAACCTTTCTCAAGATGCCCATACATAGTTTAAAATATTATATGAATTATATCCTAAATTCACATGGGCTAATTTGTTTTCCAATCTGGATGCCAAATAAAGATATTGGTAAATTAATTTTAATAAAGGAGTCTCAGATAATCATGAGTCTCAAGTCAATTTGGAAGATATTACTTCCAGAGACTACCTTTTAGTCTGTCAGTCAAATTTCCTTTCCATAACCAGATAGAATGACAAAACATATTCCTGGGTGTGTACCTATTGCTGGTGATATGGCCCAGTGATGAGGCAAAACCAAAGAACATGTCCAAAATCTACCCTCACTAATGACAGCAACGCATTGTGAAGGATCCATCTTCAATAGAAAGAGGTGCCAGGTAAGTGTAGTTCAGATCTTTTTTCAGTTCTGTCTATTCATGTTATGGGATCTGGCCTAATCCAGGCAAAGTTAAAGATATAAAATATAATCCTACTTCCCAAAACAAAGAAGATCTGCAACTTTTAAACTACCTAGCACTATTATTGTCAAACATTTTTGACAAAGCATTGTTGTTAAGAGCATAAATATACTATATGTATGGCAGGAAGACCACCAACATGTATTAGAGTTACTCAGCCAGGCATTGTCTGCAGAAATGTGTCCTATAATACTATGACCTAAGGAAGAAGACACTGCTGAAAATGGATTTCAGAAAAGGCTTGGAGTGTGTACCATGCAATAAAGCAAACCAAGTGCATTTGAATTGAAAGATCTATTAAAGGGCAATCAAATTATTTGAATAGAGATTGTGTACCTGTTCCAGAATTCTCTACTGTTCATTATCTCAAGATTCCAGATGTACCTGTTTGCTAAGCAATTCCTGCACAAATCTTTAGAAATAATTGGCGTAAACCACTGAATGTACCATCGAGACGACAACAATTAAATGGACTGAATATGACCTTAACATTTACTATAAACTTGGGATTTCTGGACTTGGGCTTGACATCATGTTTGAAGTCACATAGCCAAGTTCTCAGAGAAACAGAACAAACTTGTTGAAAAACAAGAGGGAATGAAGATGGTGCATGGCTATCATAGAACTATTTAATTTGCCCATATAGCAGAAATTCAGAGCCAGGCATTCTACATAAGGAACACAATTAGCCTCCGGGATATCCACAGTGTGCAGTGAGCTGAGATCCTAATGAAGTCATAATGTCAAATGGGACAGCATTGAGGAGAAACAGAGGACAACTCATGGAAATGTATAAAACTCCAATTATGCACAATTCACTTGCAAAGATTATCTTGGAAGACCATGAGGACACCAATTAACATGCTAACAACACCCAAGAACCTAAGATTCCAACACAATAACAATCAAGAAAATTTGTGTGTGAAGTTTAAGTCTCCAGAAAGTTACATCATCACAAGATCCGGAAGGGTTGACACACCACCTATATCTTACTTTAAACTCTTAATTTTTCCAGTTCTTGTTTTTGTGTAAATGATTTCACAACTAACATAATGTAGACATATTTTCACTCAGCGTATGTGATTTTATCTTGCGGGAGAAAGGGAATATGTTACTGCTCTAAGAGTTCTGTTGCTTTTAGAGCTATATATACTAATACGCCAAGGACCAGAATGAAACCAAATGACCAACTGCTAGATGCAGTCTAGCCAGAAGCATGCTAGCAAGATGTTGCATGCATACAGTCTCCAATACAAATTGTGGTCTAAGCTGTTAGTAAAGATATTTGAGCTTTTCAAGTAAACTGAATCCACACTACTCAAACTGTGTTACTTCCAAATAACACAAGACAATATTACAAGAGATACTAGAAATCTGAGTAGTTTAGATGCAGATATTTTCAAAATATTGAGGATTTTTAAAAAAACTGCTTTTTGGTTTGGATGGTGGATGGAACTTTTAACTGTTTATGTAGTAGTTCTAAAAACTGTTCAGATTATACTCTCTGTTCATCAGCAATTGTCCCATTTGTGCCTCTAAAAGATCAAGAGTTTACTTTATATTGACCTACCAACTATCTATACACTTTCCAGAATATTGGCAGGAATATTGGGGCGGCACGGTGGCTCAGTGGTTAGCACTGCTGCCTCACAGCACCAGGGACCCGGGTTGAATTCCTGTCTCGGGTAACTGTTTGTGTGGAGTTTGTGCATTCTCCCTGTGTCTGCGTGGGTTTCCTCCGGGTGCTTTAGCACTGTTGCCTCACAGTACCAGGGACCCAGATTCGATTCCAGCCTCGGGCGACTGTCTCTGTGAAGTTTGCACATACTCCCAATGTGTGCGTGGGTTTCCTCCGGGTGCTTTGGTTTCCTCCCACAGTCCAAAGATGTGCAGGTCAGATGAATTGGCCATGCTAAATTGCGCGTAGTGTTAGGTGCATTAGTCAGGGGTAAATGTAGGGAAATGGGTCTGGGCGGGTTGCTCTTCGGAGGGCCGGTGTGGACTTGTTGGGTCGAAGGGCCAGTTTCTACACTATAGGGAATCTAATCTAATATAATCCCTCTTCTAGTTCCACTGAATCAGTGGCATTATCAATCTGTGGCTGACTATTCAATTCAGACAAAAAAAAGTTTTGTATTTAATGTGTGAGAGCTTTAAATATTATCTAAATATTAAATATTGCAAAGCATAATTTTCCTACAAAAGATCTTTTCACTACTGCTATGCTATCCTATTCAGACTTAGTGTAAAGAGCAGGTGCTATTTGTCAATTCTATTTTTGTAGCTTTTTACAGCTGTTGGTATTAGAAGATATACATAATATGAGAGACAAGCTAGTGGAGAACTGTTTACAATACCACTAGGAACCAATTGTACTTAAAATACAATGAATAGAACACAAAGATAGCAAAGAAATGGTGGAGATGAAAAAGGCTTCTTACAATGCAAACTTTTACTGCAGCATTTAATTGCAAGCGTTTACCATTTATCAGGCCAAATTAAAATTTAATGGTGGTGGTTGCTGTTAGACCAGTTTGACTGTATAACTTTGTGGTTGAAGTCATAAAAAATAGATAAAAGCAATGCAAGAGATAATATGACACCAAAGCCAGACTGCCTGCATTTTCCATTTTGCCTTCAAGCTTATCTACCTACAGGGAAAAAGTGAGGACTGCAGATGCTGGAGATCAGAGCTGAAAATGTGTTGCTGGAAAAGCGCAGCAGGTCAGGCAGCATCCAAGGAACAGGAGAATTGACGTTTCGGGCATAAGCCCTTCTTCAGGAATGAGGAAAGTGTGTCCAGCAGGCTAAGATAAAAGGTAGGGAGGAGGGACTTGGGGGAGGGGCGTTGGAAATGCGATAGGTGGA
>NC_057716.1:64440759-64480732 GCF_004010195.1 Chiloscyllium plagiosum
CTCCTGTTCCTTGGATGCTGCCTGACCTGCTGCGCTTTTCCAGCAACACATTTTCAGCTATCTACCTACAGGCCCTAGCACATGCATCTAATGATGGTTGATGGAAATACCTTTGTGGGTCACAGGTTGGCACAGCTATAGTATCTGTTGCCTGGGGTTTGTAACCAATGTGCAACATAGGTATGCCATGTCAGTCAAGATCAAACAATATCCCATCTTTTTCTGCCATCTGCTTATTCCACATAGATTACAATGTGCCTCAGGATATTCTGAGTTTTTTCAAGGTTCTACAGAAATACATGTTTTTTTTCTGTTAGACTGGTACTGCAATATGTGCCAAGGGCTTATGCATCAATTTCGACATGGATGTGCAATAAAGCATTTAAGATAAGTAATAAAATAGTTTGGAAAGTCTAAGGGTTAGGAATGGTCCAGCATTAATGGTGTAGCAGGCAGCAACATGATCTGCCTCGTATTTGATATTGTAAATACCACAATCTCCAAGTATCAAGCCAAACAATGCATGCTGCTAAGTTGTCCTTGGTTGTCTTGGAGTACAAACAAGGCAGCCCTGCCCACATTCACCACCTACTATTGCAGCTTATCATCTGGATGCATTACACTTCAAAATTACGTAATTATGTAACATTGTACTCAATTTTAAATTTCTACAGTAATATATAAAGGGATTATTTAATTATTAGTTGAGGTTCCAGTTCTGAAACCCTCTGTTGCATCAGGTACATTTTCTCCTTGTCTTGCCGAATCTCCTCCTGTTGAAAAGGGAGATATGTTTTGTCTACACTAAATAGTTTAAGGGATTTGTCATGAAGTATTGCATGAAAGGCCCCACACACACCATGAGACTTGCAGCAAAGAAGCTTTGGTGTGGGGAACATTCAAAGAGCAGATATGTATCTGCTGTACCTTGAGAGGAAGTTATTGACAGAAGACTTTACTCACAAAAGACCATTTTATGACTAATGTCAGAAATGTCTTCTCATAAAATGATATGACACAAGCAACAGACTGCTTCATGGGATATTGGAAACAAAAACCTCATAATCAGTTAAGAAATGACTAAAGATTTGGTGGGAATATCTAAGTTTATTGTTTATAGATGAATTAGGATAAGGCAAAAAGCCATCCTTATCCTTAATCATGTCACATTTGTCCACCTATGACAATCAGATGATCTATTGCCACAATAACTCTAGGAAATGGGAGAACATCTCTAGAGATTCATCCATTAAAAAAAATAAAATTAATTCATGTTATATAGTTAATCTCAGTTTAGTTTTATTTCTTTGGAGCGAGAGGCCCGTTGCTGTCCTCAAAGATTTCAGAGAGACTGGCAATTTTGTTCTTTGTCATGCTGTAAGGAGCATCAGTTGAAACATTCTGTACCCAGCTTCTTTTGAAATTGCAATTGCAATGATGAAAACCTGAAAAGGTAGTACTGCAGTGGAAAGGTTGCAGTTTTCCATGTGAATACAGATTACAGTCTGATAATAATAATATACTGTTGGATAAAACATTAAGCAAGAGATAATTAAAGTTTGTCATACAAGGAAATATAATAATTGTGGGGAAATTTTATTCTGCTATGGAGTGGTCAAAACAAATTGACAAATGATGTCTGGAAGATGCATTTGTGGAACATTTTTGTGACAGCTTCCAAGGACAATATGTTGTGGAAACAATGAGGGACAAAGCTATTTTAGATATTGCATTGTGTAATGAAGCAGATTTAATTAGTAATCTCAGAGTAAAAGAAGCTCCTGGGAGAAAGAAATATAATACAGTAGTATACAATATTAAGTTTGAGAGTGACATAGTTGAGTATAAAAGTTTTAAATTTAAAAAAAGCTAATTACATTTCTATTAGGGAGCAGTTGGCGAAGATTGATTAAAAGGTATGGTGCTAAGTAAAAAGTGGGAAACATTGAATGAAATGATTCGATATGACCCAAAGCAGTGTTACACTAGAAAACATACTCAGCAATGAAGATCCATTCATGGTTTTCTAGGAAAGTTAGGGATCATCAGAGACTAAAAGAGGTATTCTAATTTTGTGAAGAATAGTCGTACAAGATTAATAGAATTTTAGACACCAGCAAAGAGTAACCAAATGTTATTTTTCATAAAAGAAGAAAAATGGAATAGAGTAAACCATCCATGAATATTTTTAAAAATTGCAAAAGCTTTCATTAATATTCAGGAAGAAAAGTAACCAAAGTAAATGATGGTCCGTCATCATGTGAGGCTATCTGACTAAGTCACCCAATGGGGTGAGCCTCTGTCAGCCCTAGGGGACCATCCATGAAAAGCTATTCAGGGGATAATCAGGGGCCACTGTTGTGGAAGGGGAGCTGGGGAATTTAATTGTAAGGATTGTAGGTGGAATATTGGAATGCAGAGAGGAGTACAATATTGAAACGGAGGGACAATATATTAAGTGGGGATATGAGAAAGCATTGAAGAGAAAGAGATAATGTGGGGGAAAGGGTGGCTTCAACTGTAAGCAACATCATGGTTTTGATGGAGATGATAATGGATTATTGATTAAATCTTTACTAATATACACCCAGAGCTGGCGCATAAAATGGGCAGATAAAATTTAGTTAGGTTGGATGGGACTTTGGGCATGATCAAGGCCTATGAGATTGACATGGTGAACTAACGATATGGAAATATGTACGTTCTGTAAAGTAACGAGTGTCCACTGCACAGAATGGGGTAGGCGTGGTAAGTATTTCACGCCTGAGGGCAGAGGCTTCAATTTTGAGTGACATGAGGCCCTTCAAAGAACAACAGCAGTACAGAGACATCCACATATCAATAATGAATTCATGTGCAAGTACTAAATGCTACTTGAATTTTAAGCATTAACCAACTATGTGGACTCCTAATCTTTGCCGCAAGCAGTCTTGACTATATCATGCAATATTAAGAATCAATCCCACGAATGGCTGTGATATATTAGCACTCTCTAGCTAAATGGAAAAATTGAGCCTAGTTGCCAAAGTTATAATCATCTGCAATTTACCCATTACCTGCACATTACCTTCACTTTGTTGCTTGGGCTATCAAACATGCTACAGTGCTAAGGGCTGCAAGGCTCCCTACCTTCTGTGACGTATCTGGAGAGAGACATATATTTGCATGTACAGCTGATGAGGAAAAGCCTACATTATTTACAGTTATATGCCATCTATGTGCCCTCACAACATCTTTGTCTTTCTTTCTTCCCCACTTTATCTCAGTACTTTCTTGGGTTCTGAAACTGGGTTGGAGGAATCCTGCCTTATAGTGGAGTCTGTGGGGCATGGAGATTTGGCCAGGTGACCCCGTGGCACTTGAATTTAAAAGGTCCAGACAAGCTGGTGCTGGCATTGCTCTGTCTCCTTTTGGAGAATGAGGTACCTGGAATGAATTAAGGTCACTCATCTCCATGTTGCCTTCACCAGTCGTTAGAGCAATAGAGTGCAGGTCTGTGCACATATCGAACAGACATATCCAAACTCTTGTCTGTCTGATCTGGCTCACCATGGCAGCTGTCAAACTCCATGGATCTAATCAAAAATTCATATACCTGAGGCAGCAGTTTCCAAGTGCATTGGTGCAGTCCAATAGCTTCGTGACAGGTCACCCAGCCTTACCTAGTCCTCCTGTGTCTGCCTGTGTAGTTGGATGTAGTCACAAATTGCTGACATCATGGATTCCTCTACTACCTGGGGCTGATGGGCAGCTGCTAGGACTTCAGTAGCCCTCCAAGTGCCAGAGACCCAAGGCCATTTCTTCCTCAACTGGCTGTGGAGATGTGCCAATGAAGTGCTCACCACCAGTTGCCACCAATTTTAATCTAGATAAAACACCTACCAAAGTGGAGGTATCTGAGCTGACAGGGTGTTGGAGATGGTGCAGGTGACATCCTTGCCAATGCATCCTCTGAGGCAACTGTGTTCTCTTCCTCAGAGCTGGAACAGCGCATGTCTCACTGTGCCACTCTCTTGTCTGTGGAGACTGTGGAAATACCATTAGTACCTACAAGAGACAAAGGAAAGAATGCATTGTGACCAAAGGGTAGAGGTTGTGCATGATAAGAATATATTGATAGTGGAGTTAATGATAGAATAACATAACAATGATGTTTATTTGGCAAGTGAGACAAGGAGGTTTCAGCATCTACACAACACTGGTGCGTGTCCTTGCAAAACTCCTCTCCTTTTAGGGGATGAGGACTCAAATGTTGGTCATTTCACCACCCATCTGGGTTTTTTTAGCCTTATTTTGGGCTACTTTCTCCTGGAATGAGAAGGGGAGGAATTGAGGGAGATTAGGGTGGGTGGCACAACTGTTAGTATGAGGGTAGGGGCTGAAAGTGGCGAGTTGTCCTGAGTGAGTAAATAGGCAGGCAGAGGGTATGCAGGGTTAGTAATGTCAGGAGGGTTGGCATGGTGAGAGTGGGTTAGGGAAGATATTGCATGCAATAATGAGAATGGTAGAGCTTGAACCTTAGTGGGAGGTGGGTGCAGTAGCAGAGATAAGGTTGAGTGTGAGTTAGCAGAGAGAACATGGTGGCAATTACCCTGGTGGATCAGTAAAGGACATTGACCTTTTTTGCGGTACTGTTAAGCATTTCTCTGGACTATGGAGACCTTACTGACCCCAACCTCAGACCAGGCTGGTGTTATGGCCTCCTCTGAAAGTCCAGGTGTGAGAAGATGTCCCTCCTTTGCACTCCTTGTCCACAGGACTTACAGATTCCTGTTCATAAAGCACAGTGCCAACCTTACCTGTGTGCTATGCCGAGGGCAAATGTCTCTCCCTGTGCAGGGCAGTTCTGGATTTCCTGCACTTGACTGGGTGCAGAATGGAATTTTATATATGACATCGGTTCCAGGGATCTTAGGCTATCCAGGCAGTGGTGTGTACTTCTGCCCATAGTCAATGGGACAAACAGGCTAGCATAGGACAAGAGGGGTGCCATTGGAAGTTGGAACCTAGTTATGGAGACGAGTTTGGGATGATTGCATGAGAAATCTCACTCGACTACACCAAAATCTACCATTAAACTTGAGGAAAATGGCAATTAGCTGATTTCTGGTAGAATTCGGCCTTAAGAATCTACCCTGAAAACATTCCATGAACTCCTCATCCATTTGCAAGGATGCTGTTCAGGGCTGGAGGGGTTGAGCTATAGGGAGAGGCTAAATTGGCTGGGTCTATATTCCCTGGACCATTGAAGGCTGAAGGGTGACAATATAGCGGCTTGTAAAATTATGAGGGACAGGGATAGGGTGAATAGCCAAGGTCTTTTTCCCAGGGTAGGGGAGTGCCAAACTAGAGGGCATAGGTTTAAAGTGAGAGGGGAAAAATTTAAAAGGGACCTAGAAGCAACTTTTTCATGCAGAGGGTGGTGTGTGTTATGGAATGAGCTGCCAGAGGAAGTGGTGGAGGTAGGTACAATTACAACACTTAAAAGGCAACTGAATGGGTACATGAATAGGAAGGGTTTAGAGGGATATGGGCCAAGTGTTGGCAAATGGGATTAGATTAATTTAAGATATCTGGATGGTATGGATGAATTGGACTGAAGGGTCTGTTTCCAAGCTGATCAACTCTATGACTCTCTACTGCTTTATCCCATGTGAATTTTCCAGTCAATATGTAGATTACGATCTCCTATGATAATTGCCATGTCTTTATGACAGGGCCAACAGGTTTCATGCTAAGCAGGTTCCCTTCAGCTCCAGCTGTGAAATCTGGGACAGTATTAGGTCTAGTGGGAAGGAAATTTAAAAAAGCCTTTTTAAGGAAACATAGGTGACAGTGCACTGCATATGAGCTGTCACATTTGGATAAACTTGATTTGATTTTGCATTGCATTCCTTTGTTTGAGTCTGTGTGTCACCCTGACCTTCAGTATGCCAGCATGATACCTAACTTTATGTTGATACAGGATATACTGTCCAAGTCCATGTCAGCAATCTGCTACAATATGTGGAAGCAAGATGTGAGGTGGGGGCAAATAAAAGGTCTGCCGGCATGACTATCCCTTGCGGTCAAACATCCCTATTCTTTCCCTGTCTCAGTGCAAAAGTGTTGGTGTGAATGAAGTGGTCAGTGATGTGTACAGTACACAGAGAGACAATGCATTAAGATGACCAGGGTTTACCAAGGTATTTCCTGACACATCAACATGACAGGAGGCCCAGCAGAGGTGGCAGCCTCTTTAAGACTAAGAGAGTCATATCAGACTTGAAACATTAACTCTGTCTCTTCACAGTTGCTGCAAGACCTGCTGAATTTCTCCAGCGTTCTCTTTGTTTGATACAACAATATTCATGACCTCAGGTACTCAAGTTGTCCATGTCCAAATGCAGAAAGACCTGAAAAATATCCGGGCTTGGGCTTTTTTTTATATTCATACATAGGACAAGCACATTACCAGCTAGGTCATCATTTATTGCTCATCCCAAATTGACCAGAGGGCAGTTAAGAGTCAAGCACATTGCTGTGCGTATGGAGTCACATGTAGGCCAGACCAGCTAAGGATTTGATCTATTTGATTTGATTTATTATTATCGTATGTACCGAGGTACAGTGCAAAGTTTTGTTTTGTGTGCAGTACAGGCAGATCATAACATACAAGGTCATACAGATCATTGGATGCTTAGACATAGCAAGGCGTACAAAGTTAGGACTACACAGAAAACATGCAAAAGCAAGACTGATATTCAACTTGAAATTTGAGAGGTCCATTCAGCAGTCTAAAAACATCAGGGAAGAAACTGTTCTTCAACCTGTTGGAATGTGTGTTTAAGCTTTTGTATCTTTTGCCTGATGAAAGATGTTGGAAGAGATTATAACCAGGTTGGGAGCGATCTTTGATTATGTTGGATCCGTTTCCCCCACAAGTAGAAGTATGGATGGAGTCAATGGATGGGAGGTTGCCTTTCATGATGGCCTAGGCTGTGGTCACACTCTCTGTAGTTTCTTATGGTCCTGGGCAGAGCGGTTGCCATACCAAGCCGTGATGCATCTAGATAGAATGCTTTCAATGGTGCATCAATAAAAGTTGGTGTGGGTGGCAGTTTCCTTGCCTTAGTGACCCAGATGAGTCTTTCCCAACAATAAATGATGAATTCATGGTCATTATTAGACTCTTAATTCCAGATTTGTATTGAATTTAAATTCCACCTTCTGCCACATGATTTGAATCTCGGTCCCAGAACATTACCCGGGTCTCTGAACTAACAGTCCAGTGCCTCCCCTATTGACAAGTGGCATGTAACAATTGTGCCAACAAATGTCCCAGACAATAGTTATCCCCAACAAGAGAGATTTAGCCATTGCCTCTTAACTTTCAAAGGCATTACCATCACTGAATCCCTCAGTATCAATATCTTGGGATTACCACTGACCAGAAAATGATTGGACTAACCATATAACTAGCAATAGCAGCTCACAGATAAAAATTCTGCAGTGAGTCATTCATCTCTTGATTCCCCAAAGCCTGTCCTTCACCTGTAAGGTACAAGCCAGGAATGTGTTGCAATATTCTCCACTTACCTGGATGAGTGCAATTTGAATAACATTCAAGAAATGTCACATTTCCTGGACAAAACAGTCCATTTGATTTGCACCACACCCACAAAGCTTTGACCCTTCACCATCAATGCTCAGTTGCAGTCGTGTGTATCATGGACTGCAGAATTTCATTAAGATTCCTTAGAGTAGCACCTTCGAAACCCACAAACACAAGTTTCTAGAAGGACCAGGGCAGCAAAACTGGTGGGCGGCACGGTGGCACAGTGGTTAGCACTGCTGCCTCACAGCGCCAGAGACCCGGGTTCAATTCCCGACTCAGGCGACTGACTGTGTGGAGTTTGCACGTTCTCCCCGTGTCTGCGTGGGTTTCCTCCGGGTGCTCCGGTTTCCTCCCACAGTCCAAAGATGTGCAGGTTAGGTGAATTGGCCATGCTAAATTGCCCTTAGTGTTAGGTAATAAGGGGTAAATGTAGGGGTATGGGTGGGTTGCGCTTCGGCGGGTCGGTGTGGACTTGTTGGGCCGAAGGGCCTGTTTCCACACTGTAAGTAATCTAATCTAATCTAAAAAAAAACTGTGGGAACACTACCACCTGCAACTTCTCCTCTCACCATCCTGACTTGGAAATAAATCACTGTTCTTTCACTGTTGCTGGACCAAAAATCTGAAATTCTCTCCCTAACAGCATTATAGGTCTACCTATAGCAAATGACTAGTAGCAACTCAGAAAGGCTGCACACCATCACATTCATAAGAGTACCTAGGGATGGGCAATAAATGCTGGTCCAGCCAATGATGCCCATATCTCATTAATAAACAATTTTAAAAATTGATAATGCTGAAATTTACAGATTTAAGTCGTGATTTGATCTTGGCTTATGTAAAGATTCGTACTGGACTGAAGATTTTTACTCTTCCTGTCCCTCTAAAACAAGCTGCCATTCAAAAGATTCCTGAATGTTGACATTTGATTGGAGCATGGTGGGTCCTCTTTTCTGACCATTTTTGTGGCAAAACTGTTAATATACAAATTGAGAACACGTTCATAATTTTAGTGCAACTAGTACACCAATTAAATCCTTTCAAAGTGTTTTATTTCCAATCTCTGCAATTGAGTAGATATTAGATTTACAATTTATGATGACACTTTTTTGCCTTATCTGTTAATTATGATGCAAATGAATCATTTATTTGATTTCAGTACAATATTGCAAAAACAAATTAAATTAGTCAGTAAATATTCAAATTTAGAAGGTGTTGCATATATGATAATAAAATTGCAATAGTGAACTTTGTGTAAGGAAGTGAGGTTACTGCACTTTAATCTATGCTTAGTTGAAACAGAATGCAAAATTAAATGAATTCACAATCCTTTTAGATATTTATCAGAAACAAGGAAAAAGGAATAACTTGCAATTTAGTAGCTCATTTTTATTCCCCCCCCCAAACCAAGTTCTTTCCTATAGTGTATAAAGCTGAAAAGTAATTTTTGAGATTGACTGGAATTGCATGGTTTGGCTTATCATAATTAGAAAATCTGGTCCATATTAAAATATCATCTGTCCTGGACATCTCACTAATTCATTTAGAAACAGCTGTACAATTACAGACAACAGTATTGTCCATTACAAATAAAGCACGTTAAGTTTGCAGGGTCATTTTTTTCATAAATCTAACAAGCAATCTCCATGTCAATTTTATTCATTGTTTATGGCCTTGCCATTGTAATATGTATTTTCATAAGCATCATAGGCTGTCCTTTATTGCTCTAAAGATTTTTTAAAATCAGTTTATAGAAAACCAAGAAAGGTAGATTTTTAAATGTTAGAATGGCCTTCTTCATGGTGAATGTTTTTCCTATATTTGTGTGGCCTGTAATCTATGCACTAAGTGTACGTTTTTAACATAGAGGCACTAAATATTCTTGAGTAATTGCACTTGACTTATTATTGGGATCTAAGTGTTTCTTAAATTGGACAGAATATAGAACAGATTTGTAATTTACTGTCACTTATATTTTTCAAAAAAAGTGAAAAGTGTTTTAGTTGCAATACTCAGGCACCTATATTAATAACAGAAATCATATATAAAAAGTTTAAAGATTAAGATAAAATCCATCTTCAAGGAAAAAAAACAGAACCCACGTTCTCTACTGCTGCAGAAATCTGACATTGAAGCCGTTGAATCCAGGGCGGTTAGAACCCCAAGCCAGACCCATCACAGCTCTGAAGCCGCTGAAGCAGGTCACCACTTCATCACCAGGATGCGGCCGCAATGGCAATGAGGAGCAGAACACACCACCTTCGCCATTGCACCAACCTCCCAATACATCCTTCCTCCACCAGCTGGCCGACCATGAAGCTGTCACGCCAGAACTCAGGCCCACAGAGATGATGCTGCTAAAGCCGCTTCTGAAACTATTGCCGCCATGAATGGCCTCCCTCCAATGATGCTCTTCACCAGAAGGTAACTAGAAAGTTAAACTAAGAAAAATAAAGAATGCAAATAGCTGATATATATTGCCAATTTTAAAGACTCTTAATTGCATCCATACCATTAATAAATTATTATAAATGTACAAGATTCAGTTTTGAGCTAAGGTAACAAAATTTGATTTACGCCCGTTAACTTCCATATTTTCCTGCTGCTGTCATTAGATATCTGACTTTAAACAATAGGTCTCATCCAAATGCTTCTGCCAGGAAAATAAATTGCACAGGCAAGGACTACAAAACTCAACATTTGTGAACTAACATCTCTGTACAGTGCTACAAATACTCACATTACATTTCTGTTGTAAGGAGTGCTCTTGCACAAACTGTACAAGATCTTCACTCCCAATATAAATCTACTAATAAATAACGACACCAAAAACAGAAACATTTAGCTGTTCTCATGCATTTCATACACAGTGCATTAAACGCATACATTCCAAAATCATATAAAATGCCAGCTTGTCAGAAACTAATACTTTTTAGCCACAGTGTCAATTCAATTTATGATTTCATAGAAAAGGATGAAGAGAAATAAACAGCAGAATCTTCCCAGGCCATGAACAATGTGAGCTATGGTGAGAAATTTGGGAGACACCTAAAAACGCCTTATTTTACAGCCAGTGAAACTAAACAAAATCACATTTTACAGCCAAATCTTGGATGTTGAGACAAGATTTTTGCTAATTAGCAGTGAGATGTCTGTTAAATGGGGATTATTGCTCATTATTCTCCTTATTACTACTCAATTTTGCCTGACTAAGATGGACGCTCCCATTATCCCACCTGCTGGATAGATATCGAGAAATCCCAACATGAAAGTCAGAGAGGGTACCTGGCGTCTCCTGCTCATTGCTTGTTCCTCCAGATCTCCAGCTCACAAACCTGGCACCAATGTCTCAGAACATGCTGTATGGTCAGTAGCCGTACCACCCCATGTGTACTGTCACTGCCAGTCTCTCCTTATTATCAGGGAACATCTGATTTCACCAACAGAATGCTTCTGCATTGCCATTTCACAATTTGGAGCACACTGACATCTTTCATTGGAATGCTGCTGTTTCAGCTGCTAAGATACTTTACATGTAGGGACAAGGACCAATGATCTTACTTAACATTCACTCACTTCACCTCGATATGGATACTCACAGCATCTCTGTCTTGCCTTGCATTTTCTCTCCCAGAACTTAAAAGGTTCATTGTACTTCTGCCTTGTCTTGGAGTTTAGTGCAAACAGAAAGCCAGGTAGCTTGCTATACTTGTCAGCAGTCAACAATCAAGGACATTTGCTGAACAGTACAGTATTACATCAACCTCACATCTGTAGCTGGCACATGATATGTATGTACAAAACATACTGCCTGTGATTCATCAGTGGCCACATCTCAAAGTCTAAGGAAATAGTCCTTAGTCAATTCCAAAAAGCCAGCATTCAGTCAATGATAGCCTCTCATATCAATTCAGGGACTTGGTCCAGTCTGGCAGCCAGCCTGGGTAGTTAGGATCGAGGGTTCTGTACCTCTGCAGTCTGGTAGTGGGTATGGTCAACCTTTAGGTTTAGTACAAACAATCTAAAGAGTTGCAGGAACATAGTCTGAAGTTGTACAATTACCAGTTAGGGTTTTGGTCATTCATCTTCTGGGGCTTTCTGGCTCAGTGGTTGAAGGGAGTGAGCCATGGTCAGTCTGAGTGTCTGTCCACTAAAAGTCAAGGAGGGGAGAAGTATTTTCGGGAGTCCCTATTGTGTGAGAGATACTGGGTATTACAATACTGAGTTGGGAATTGTGGTGACATAGTATATAAGGGGAGGAGACAATAGAGGGAAAGGAGTGGTTACAGTCTTCACCTGTCAGGGCCATGATCCTCTTCTTGAAGGGAGGGATGATTAACTCACCACCTGTCTTGCTGTGGGCTGTTATCTCCGGGAATGACAGGGAAGGATTGAATGATGTGAAAGTGGATGGCACAGCAGTTAATGTTGATGCAGATGGAGGAAAGGTTCACATGTGTCCTGTGTGAGTGCGTAGGCAACACAGAGGGTATATAGGGTTAGTATTGTTGGGGTTTGAGTTGGGACAGAAGGTGTTGCATGCAATATTGAGAGTGACAGCATGAACCTTGGGGAGATGTGGGTACCAAAGCAGAGAGAGAGAGAGCAAATGTGCAGTCACAGAGAAAGTAGTGGCATAAGAGATTGCTGCTTGGCATCCTCAGGCCTGGCAAGGTGATGGGGTCTGCCTCCTAATCTACACCACCTGGTGTTCAGATGTGGCAACCCTGGCAAGTTACTGCTCTCTGGATCTACAATATCTTACAGTAAAGTGTCAGTTGTGTGAGTTCACTTCTGCTATCCTGGCAATAATCTACATCCTATCTCATGCAAAAGTGAAGAGAGCACTTGACGAAGTATACAACACTACAAACCAACAGTCTTGAGACAATATACCCCAAGGTCTTGTTCATCACAGCCATTGACTTCAAACAGGCCAATCTCAAGGACATGCTACCAAAATACCATCATCACATGTCCGGTCCCACCAAAGGTCTGAACATCCTTGACCATTGCCATACAACCATTGCCTACTGCTCCATCCCCCATGCGCATTTTGGAAATTCAGATCTAAACACTGTGCCTCACCTCCAGGCTTACAATCAGAAATTGAAGCGTGAGGACCCAGTACAGAAAGTAGTGCAGTGTTGGTCTGAGGCAATGGAAGGGCATCTACGGGATTGATTAGAATCATGGTCTGGTCTATATTCATGAACTCAGTGGCCATTCTAAATGAGTATGCCACTACTACCATAGACTTCATCACTAAGTGTGTAGAAAACTGCATGCCGAGAAAGCTAATCTGAATGTTCCGTCACCGGAAATCATGGATGAATTAGGAAATTCACTCCTTACTGAAGTCCAGATCTGAGGTTTACAAGTTGGTCAACATTGACCCATACAAGAAACCCAAGTATGACCTTTCAAAGGCCATCAGAAATGCCAACAGGTTATACCAAACTAAGTTGGAACCCAGACCAACCACACAGAACCTGTTGTTTGCGGCAAGGTTAACATGACATAATGAGCTGCAAAATGAAGTCAAACAGAGTCTTAGCCAACAGTACATCCCTACCTGAGCTCAATGCATTTCATGCTCACTTTCAATAGAAGGTCTGTGAAATGATGTCAACTACCCCAATAACCTCAGATGCAATTGTACCATGGGCACCGCCACAGACGTTAGATTGGCCTTCTTCAGAATGTACCCACAGAAAGCAACTGGCCCAGATGGAGACCCTAGTCATGCACTCAGATCCTGTGTGGACCAACTGGTGGGAGTATTTGCAGGCATCTTTAACCTCTCCATACTATGATCTGAAGTTCCCACCTGCTTCAAGAGGAACACTATCCTTCTGCTGCCAAAGATATATCATGCAGCATGCCTCAATGACTACCACCTGGTCACTCTGTTATCCATAATTATGAAATACTAGTCATGGCTTACATCAACTCCAGCCTCCCAAATTGCCTTGATCCTTTGCAATCTACCTAACGGTGCAACAGGTTCATAGCAGATACCACATTCATTGCTGTATACTTATCCCTGAAACATCTGGATAACAAGGATAACTATGTCAGGCTCCTTATTGATGACAGTTCTGCTTACAGCACCATAATTCTAAACAAACTCATCTTTAAACTCCAAGACCTAAGTCTCAGCTCCACCCTCTGTGACTGGATCCTCAACATCCTCAACCATAGACCACAATCAGTAAGAGTGGGTGACAACATCTCAGCCACTAAAATCCTCAGCACTGGTGCCCCACAAGCCTGCATAATCAGCCCCCTACCATACTTTTTATACATTCACAGCTATATGGCCAAATTCTGCCTCAACTCCATTTACAAATTTGCTGATGACACCACCATTGTAGGTTGGATCTTAAACAACAACGAGACAGAATACAAGAAAGAGATTGAATGCTTAGTGGCATGATATATGAACAGCAACCTCTAAATCAACATCATCAAAATGAACGAGCTGGTGATTGACTTTAGGAAGCAGAGTGGTGAGCATGCCTCTGTCTCAATGGTGCTGGAGTGGAGACGGTCACAGTATCATGTTCCTGGGATGATGATCACCAACAATCTGTCCTGCTCGACTCACGTCGGCATGATAGCCAAGAAAGCACAATAATTTCTCTACTTCCTCAGGAGGCTAAGAAAATGTGATATGTCCACAAGGACTCTTCCCAGTTTTTCTCGATGCATCATAGAAAGCATCCTATGTGGATGCATCACAGCGTGGTATGGCCATAATTTGAAAGGCTGTGTGGCTAGAGGAGACTTACAATGAGAAGGAGAGGCAAAACCATGGAGAAAATCAAAAACAAGAATGAATCTTAAAATTAGTATATATCTTGATTGAAAGCAAATATAAATGATAAGGGAGAGGGACTTAATAAGTTATGACATTGAACAGAGTTTTGAATGATCTCAAGTTTATGGAATTAAAACGTCTGTGGCAGACCAGCCAGAAATACATTGGAATAGTTAAGGTTAAATGTAATAAACTAATGAATAAAGATTTCAGCAGCAGATGAGCTGACATGGTCAAATTGGGCAAAGTTGTGCTGGAAGTCGGCAGCCTTAGTGATGGCACAAATATGAAGCAGAAGCTCATCTTGAGAACAAGAGTGACCACAGGTTTATTGACTTGCTGGCTTATTCTCTGTCTGTTGCCAGGGAGAGAAATGGAGCTGATAGCTAGGGGACGGTATTTGGAGTGGCAAAACAAAATAATCAGTTCAGTCTTTTTTTTAATTGGAGAAAACCTATGCTCATCCAGTACTGGAGTCAGATAATCAGGCAAATAACTTAGCAACACTTAAAGAGTTGAGAGAGGTAATTGTGAGGTAAAACTGAGTATGATCATTGCACATGTCAAAACTCCTGCTGTGTCTTTAAATAATGTCACTGACACGCACCATGTAGATGAGAAAAGGAAGCAGCTAAGAATCGATCCTAAGGGACACCAGAGGTATTTTTGTCGTACTGCAGCATCATATTAGGCAAATATTGCTTTCTTTACAAGATCAACATCCATGTCAGATTTATTTGAAAGTTCCTTCTTGGAAATCCTCTTCTTCAGAATGAACTTCTATTCATGCCTATGTATCAATAGAAGCCATCACATTTTCTTGCATTGAATATCATGGTGTAGGCCTGGCTAATTCCTAATGGGACTTCATTGTCAATAGGGATTCCAGCAGTACAACTAAGGAAATCTCATGTGTAAACGTCACTTCACCATCAGAACAGAGAGTGAAATATCTTTAAAGGGACATTCCTGTCCTGAAAATTAAAAGGCTCTGATTGAAAGTATTGTGCAAGACTGAGGCAGATATGCATTTGAGGCCAATTAGAAAGTCTGCAACAAGGCTCTCTCTTTTCAGTATGAGAACTTGGACTCCTTAGCATAACCTTTCATTGCCAAATATGATTGGCATTGTGCAAAGAAATTCTCACCCAAGACTTTCTTTCCCAATATGGAGTATGGTACCTTTGTTGGAACAGAAAAGAACAAGCAATGTATAACAACATCAAAAGCCACAGAATTACGATCATGGGACAGTTTCGGCTTGTCAATATCAACAGTCTTTTTGCCATCTGTTGCACATTGCATAAAATTATAATTAATTGTGCAGTGTTAATTTTAGGCATGGATATATTGGATTTTTGGGATTGTGCAGCAGAGCCAATTAAGATTTTAATTTTAATCTGCAAAATTTACACCTTAAGATGCATGTTTCATTATGTGCATAAACACACCGTGTAATCAACGCAACTAATGCATGCTTTTTTGAAGATACAATAAATTCTATCTGATGACACAGATCAGGAAGGTCAGCCTAGTAAAAGTCACTAAGCACCAACCAACTACCATTATCAAGCAGCCTGAGCAAGCCAGTGTTCTAATTACAGGCAGCTGAAGTACAGCCAGCCACCTGTCTCAGCTATCTAGTTTTAGCTACCAGTGGTCCATCTGTGATCTGCCACATTGAGCCCAATTCAGAATGCAGCAGTCAACCACCAACTAATTTGCAGCTCATTGCAGGAACAGAACTGGAAGCTTAACAACAGGTGAAATGAGGTTAAAAGAAATAGCTAGGATTTGAAGCAATGGGGAAAATTTGTGGAAGATATTATAAATGAATCTACAAAAAAAACAAAATTGTTGCAGCAGTAACTGCTCATTGGCAAAAAACGCCTTGTGGTGTTACTTGGTTCTTGTGGATTAGAATTACATTTGATTATAATCAATAATGCTGGAAAGATATGCAGATTAAATGAGTTCTCTATTGCTTCCATTTTAATCCTCAAATGTCACAGCTCTTGCTAAAACTTAGTCTGCAGATAAAGGAGGGAGTCTTCACTACAAGGTATCTCTTATAATTCTGTCCATACACATTGGCACAATGTTTTGGCCATTTCTGGTATTTGAAATACAGCAAGCATGCAGGGCTGCTGAATGATGAGTACATTGTCCTCATTGCCAAGATGTCAGGAATGATGGGCCATCAGTGGTTGCCTACTAACTATAATTTGAGGGACTGGAATTCATTTTGCTTCAAGAACATGGCAGGCTTAGTGTGAGACACGCGCAAATCATCAATTTGTGCTGGGGGTGATGGCAAAAAGAACAGTCCTTTTCCTCCTATTTTCTTTAGTGTGCATTGCCAAGAAATTTTCATTGCCCAGGAATTTAATGGTTAAATACCTTGCCTTCTGGCGGAGGTGAGAATGCCACTGCTTATATTGCTGCTGGAGCTCTCCAAATTAACATTGTTTGTTAACCTCATACAAATGTTAGATTAGTCACCCTGCTGTGCTACAGGAACTTGTATATAGTTGCTAAGTTATGCAAATTTTAAATATCATAATTACATAGCCAGCTGAATGCAATTTTCAAGGGAACAGGACTTCATGAGCCTAATTGATTAAGCAAAAAAACACAAGGATACCGTTAACATGGCTATTATTGAAAAGAAACTTACCATTTGATAAAGTCCTTATTGTATTTTGAACAGCAAATAGCAATGATTGTTGATAAAGAGATGTCTTTTGACAAGTAGCATCTTGGGGGACTTAATGAAAGAAACTATGAATTGTCAGTGTCACGTGTCATATAGCCTAATGCTCAGTTGCCACATAGAGTCAATTGATTTTAAAAATAATGCTCACAATACCGCAGTATCACTACTGTGATATCAAGCCTTAATAGTAATATTGAAACTATTTCTGACTTTATCCAGGTGTAATATGACATTTTAGCTATTCTAAAAAAGTAATTTAACAATTTGTGTCTTGTACACTTCGTGGATTGCTGAACTACAAGAGGCCAGGGAATGCCTGGCTCTTGCAAAGCCAATGCAGAGTTAACTGTCAGCCAACAAGGTTAATAGGAATAAAGGAATAGTTTACAAAAGGAATAATGCACAATGAATGCAAAGTATCAGAAATCAAATTCTTCTGAAGAAGAAATGAAAGAATCTTGATAGGAATTATGAAAGCTTTCTAATGGACAACACTTTGAATTATTCAGTTACAAAAAATAAATGACATTATTTTATTTTTCTTGTTTGAAGAATCCTTAGCATGTCATGCAATATATTGAACTACAGCTAATCAATAACTAATATAATAATGCACCATTACTTGTATTAACAACTCACGATGGCAACAATGAGTATAATATACATTGCAACAAATCACCAAGACTCCTTAGACTACACCTTCTAAGCCTACAAGCTCAATCACTTAGAAAGACAAACACACCAGATTTAGAAGAACACTATGACCTACAGGGTATCCAATAAGCCACGCACCATCCTTACTTGGAACAATGTCATTCTTCTTTCACATCTGCTCTGTCAAAATCCTGGAACTCCCTCCCTACCATCACATGGATGTGAGTGCTTCAAGAAAACAGTTCACTACCACCTTCTCAAGGGAATTTAGAGAGGAGAAAAGCAAGGTCCACATACTGTGAACAAATAAAAAGAAATGAACTATGACATAGTGCTAGTTCCGAGGAAGTGTCCAACCAATCTTTTGTTTATGAACTAACGATGGAACAGGTGAGATCACAGAGTCATTGAGTGTTACTTTTGTTTTTAGATTGCCTTTCATATGGAACCCAAAAGACCAAGATGTCCACTGGGAGACACCAGGGTTACACCAGGGTTACACCAGGGTTACACCAGGGTTGCAGTTGATGCATATCACCATTCCAGATCTTTTGGTTGTTTCCAGGGCAACATCAGCAACATTTATGCAACAGTTATCAAAATGGTAAATTCACATAATTATTCAGTTCATATTGTCAGGGAAAAGTGATAATTAAATTCTGCTGAACTACTTTAAAGGAACTGCATTGAAATATTCATTAATAAAGAGGAAGTGCATTTTTTTGTTTTAAAGTATTGGTGCATTAAGAATGAAATAATTAGTTTTTCAAAGAAATGATGCCATTTACTGACGATAGTAATTATTTCTAAATCAGTAAAACATGGTTAAATATTTCTCCTTACTTTATATGGGTTAATATAATAAATGTGTTCTCTCTTGGGAATCTGTGAGTGCATCATTCTGTCTGATAGATAATTGAACAGTTTTTTTTGTGATTGAGAAGCACAAGATGTTTTTATTAAATTTTGCATTTGAAAACAAGATATAGCATTTATTCCTATGTGAAGTGGACCAAAGAAAGAGTGGCTATCTCATAGGGTTAGTTATTGTTCTGTTGGATGTTGTTCTAAAAACGTTTGGCAGTTTATTGGACACATTGTAGTGCTGTTTTGATATTATCCACAAAACCTACGTTATTCCCTTTTAATTGGTTTCAGCTTGAAAATTTTATATTTAGCTAAATATCAGCATTTTAAATAATTATTATTCTGAATAATTAGGGTGGAGGGGTTTGCTTTTTAATTAACAACTTGTGGTGCACAGATATTGCAACCCTGGGCAGCCATTGCTCCCCAACCTTGAATTCCTCACCATCAAATGCCACCCCTTCTATCTACCATGGGAATTTACCGCAGCTATACTAACTGCTGTGTACATACCACCACAAGCAAGGGTTGAGGAAGCTCTGGATGTGCTGTACTCCACCACTAACACCCTGGAGACGGAACACCCTGAGGAGTGACTTCAGTCAAGCCAATCTGAGGAAGGTGTTGCCCAAGTACCACCAGAACATTACCTGCCCCACCAGGGGCCCGAACATTTTAGACGACTGCTACACCACTGTGAAGAATGCCTACCACTCCACACCCCGCCCTCATTTCGGGAACTCCGATCAGAATGCTGTGTTTCTTCTCCCGGCTGACAGGCAAAAACTCAAGCAGGAGATCCCCTCTCGGATACAGGTCCAGTGCTGGTCGGAGGAGGCAGAGGATCAACTCTGGTGCTGTCTGGAATCGGCTGATTGGGCCACGTTTAAACGGTTCATAGGTACCTTGGACAAGTACACCACCACTGTCACCGACTTTATCAGCAAGTGTGTGGAGGACTGGATACCGAGGAAGTCAATCCAGATGTTACCCAACACAAAATCCTGGATGAACCAGGACATACAGAACCCACTAAAAACCAGGCATGAGGCCTTCAGATTAGGAGACTCACTCAAATATAAGGAATCCAAGAATGACCTTCGCAAAGCCATTAAGAGAGCCAAGGATCAATCCCAATCCAAACTAGAGACCTAGACAGACACCCAGCAACTATGGCAAGGACTGAATGACATCACAGGTTCTAAAAAGAGACAGTGCAAGATAGCAGATGATAACATATCCCTCCCAGATTGTCTCAATGCCTTCTATGTTCGCTTTGAACAGAATTTTGACAGAGAGGTAACACCTATTCTGACAAGTCCTGACAAACCTATCCCAACAGTCACTGAATCAGGGGCGGCACGGTGGCACAGTGGTTAGAACTGCGGCCTCACAGCGCCAGAGACCCGTGTTCAATTCCCGCCTCAGGCGACTGACTCATGTTCTCCCCGTGTCAGCGTGGGTTTCCTCCCGGTGCTCCGGTTTCCTCCCACAGTCCAAAGATGTGCAGGTGAATTGGCCATGCTAAATTGCCCGTAGTGTTAGGTGAAGGGGTAAATGTAAGGGTATGGGTGGGTTGCGCTTCGGCGGGGTGGTGTGGACTTGTTGGGCCGAAGGGCCTGTTTCCACACTGTAAGTAATCTAGTAATCTAAACAGGTCAGATCAGTTTTCCTTCGTATGAATCCCAGGAAAATGATGGGACTAGACGGAGTACCAGGCCGTGCAGATCAACTGGCAGAGGTCTTCTCGGACATCTTCAGCCCCCTACAGCAGGCCATTGTCCCTGCCTGTTTCAAGATTATCAACATGATCCCTGTGCCTAAGAAGACTCATGCAGCATGTCTCAATGACTACCGCACAGTGGCCCTAACTTCAGTGGTCATGAAGTGCTTTGAAAGGCTGGTCATGGCATTAATCAACTCCAGCCTCCCCACTACTCTTGAACCATTCCAATTTGCTATCGGACTAACTGATGTTTCCTTTCTGTTCCAAACTTGTATATTCCAAACTTGTGACCTCTACCATCTAGAACACCACATTACTTGCTCTTCACTCCTCCCTAGAACATCTTGACACCAAGAACAGCTAAGGAAGAATCCCACTCATTGACTACAGGTCAGCCTTCAACACTATTATCCCCTCGAGAGTGATTACTAATCTTAGTGATCTAGGACTAAGCCCCACTCTCTGCAACTGGATCCTCAGTTTCCTGACCCACAGGCCACAATTAGTGACGACTGGGTACAATACTTCATCGTCACTAACACTCAACACTGGAGTCCCCCAGGGGTGCATATTCAGTCCCCTACTGTATGCACTGCATACCCTTGACTGCATCGACAAATACAAAACTAATGCCATTTACAGGTTCGCTGATGACACCACCATAGTTGGTTGAATCTCAAATGGTGACGAAACAGACAACAGACGAGAAGTGGAAGACCTAGAAAAATGGTGCACTGAGAATAACCTAGTTCTCAATGCTGGTAAAACCAAGAACTCATTATTGACTTTTGGAGGGATGTTACTCATGCCCCCCTACACCTTAACGGCATAGAGGTGGAAGGAGTGGTGAGTGTCAAGCTCCTGGGAGTGGTCATCCACAACAAGCTTTCTTGGACTTTTCATGTGGACACACTGGTTACAAAGGCCCAACAACATCTCTTCTTCCACAGGCAGCTGAGGAAACTTGGCATGACGGTGAATACTCTTGCCAACTTTTATAGGTGCGTCATCGAGAACATTCTGTCTGGATGTATCACTGCCGGGTATGGCAACTGACTATTCAAAATTGGAGATGGTTACAAAGCGTGGTGAACTTGGCCCGAACAATCACAAAGGCCAACCTCCCATCTATAGAATCCATCTACCAGGCCCGCTGTCAAGGAAAGGTCACCAGCATTCTCAAAGATCCATCCCACCCTGGCAATGTTTTTCTACAACCTCTACGATCGGGGAGAAGGTACAGAAGCCTGAACACCAGTTGGTTTTGAAACAGTTTCTACCCTGTAGTTGTTAGAATACTGAATGGACTCACAAGCTCTTAACATTCGCCTGTACCTGTGTTTTTTTGCCACTGCTTACCTATCATTTACTTATCTATGCGATTTAACTCTGTGATCTGCCTGTATTGCTCGCAAGACAAAGCTTTTCACAGTGCATCAGTACACGTGACAATAAATTCAATTAAAACATTTAAAACAAATTGAAGATTTTGGGTTGGTTCTTAAATTTTTCAACTAAGTGCATGTTGTGTCAAGGTTTATAGAGAGATGTTTTGACATGAAACCAACAAGATTTCTTGCTGTATCTAACCAAGTGTGCCGTATTAACTACCCACCATATCTCTATAGCTTCTCTCACATCTGATCCAATCCCCATCCTGCAATGCAATGTTCCTGAGTAACTCATCAGTCACTGAACATCTTGTAAAAGACTGGCATACCTTTCGTGTGTGTCATATTTGAAAGGTTGCTGTGTACCTGGATGAGGATGGACATTCTGAAGTTGCCCCACTTGTTGACAGACATGCTGGATTCTGATCATGTCAGAGAAGAAGAAAATGGTGCTATGATTGTCCACCATGGACCTGCAGGTATTGGTGGAGAGAATGGTACAAAAAGGGGCATCCTCTTCCCAGAGGACTGGCAGAGGAGGCCATGCCACTAGATCCTGGCAGCCTGGTCTGAGGTCATCGCCAAGAGTGTAGTGTCAGCAGTACCAAAAGGTCAATAACTTTCCCCACTCAGCCAGGGAAAATGCCACAGCCCTCTGCCAGCTCACCTTCTAACTTTTCTACTGCACCCAACTCCCACCAAGGCTCATGCTGTATCGCTCTTGTTATTACCTGCAACGTCTTCCTTCTGCTTCACCAACCCAAGTCCCCAAAACACCCCCACACAACCTCTCACACCACTAACCTTGTTTGGCCCCTGCAATACCTACTCACTCCCTCAGAACACCTTACCACCTGCAGCAGCACTAACAGTTTTGCACCACCCTGAGTTCTAATTCTGATCTCTCAGTGGGAACATTACCCCCATAGCAGGTTCGAGAGCACCTCAATGAGACACCTTGCAGTCGGCAGAAAAAGAAACACTGGCATTCAAAAGACTGCCGGAGACCAGGCACCTATTCAACATCAGGCAATCAGGGACAAGCACAGGGAGGAACAAAATGGGCAGATGGGTAATTGGGAGGCAACAGCTCTGGCTGCCCACAAGCTGCAGGAGTGCAGCAAATCATGTGATAATCTGGCTGCCTCCAGGTTGGCCGCTCCTGGAAAGCCAGACTCAACATCCTCAGGATCTGCTGGAGAGGAGCACACACCTTCCTCCCATCATCCCAGCCACTGGTCTTCTGGACTGAAGGCAAAGTGATGGGGGGGGGAGGGGAACCTGATGTGTGCTCCAGGTGCCCCTTCCTCACAAAGAGAGGAGGCACCCAGCTGGAGAAGGGACCACACAAACCCAGGCCCCTCCAAATCCCTGGACTCTCCAGAGCCTTCAAACCGTGCCTGTCCGCTCCACCTCATGAAAGTTCACACTGGGGACAGGTCACTTGCCTCTGACAAGAAGACACCCAACCACCCCTTTCCCCCACCTTGGGTGTCGGAACTATCCTGGCACAATGCGCCTCGGGTCACCCGAGAAGACATCCTGGGCAAACAAGCTCCACCAGTGAGCAGTCTCCTTCCACCCAACTGCAGAACCAGAAAATACACAGAGGGTACCCGTAGGAGAGTGAGAGAGAAGAAAACTTATTGAGGGCACTTTGGTGTGTGAGTGACAATGCAAGATACATGAAATCTTATATTTGTATAAATGATATTTATTTTAGCTCTGAGCTGTTTGAGTGTCTCGCTAAGCTCAGTTGGCTGGATTTTTGATTTACAGACCAGTGTGATGCCAACAGCATGATTTCAGTTCCCATCACTGGTTTGAGGTTCCCATGAAGGGCTCTCCTACTCAATTTAACCTGAGGGTGGCAGCCCTCAGGTTAAATCACCACCAACCACTTCTCTCTCATGAGACAGCAGTCCCTATGCTCTGGTAAGACTATGGTGACACAACAATTGCTGAATGTAACAATGCCACCATGATACCGAACTTCAACTCTACACAAGATGCACCATGGTTCGATATTTTCATTGAGAACCTACTGCAGGATGTAGCACCAGGGTGAACATGGCTTATACAGGGCAATAGATCCTACGACAATTGTCTCACAATATCCCTATTCTTTCCTCGGCCTCTGTGTCCGAAACACTGATTACTAAATTTAGTGATCTCAGACTAAGCCGCACTCTCTGCAACTGGGTCCTCAGTTTCCTGAGCCACAGACCACAATCAGTGAAGATTGGGCACAATATTTCATCTAACACTCAACACTGATCCCCCCCAAGGGTGCGCACTCAGCCCCCTACTGTACTTACTGTACACCATGGTTGTGTCGCCAAATACCAGACTAATACCATTTACAAGTTCGCTGATGACACCACCATAATCAGTTGAATCTCAGATGGTGAGAAAACAGACGACAGACGGGAAGTGGAAGACCTGGATAAATGGTGCAATGAGAACAACCTAGCTCTCAATGCTGGCAAAACCAAAGAACGCATTATTGACTTTTGGCGGGATGTTACTCATGCCCCTCCTACACATTAACAGCACAGAGGTGGAATGAGTGGAGAGTGTCAAGCTCCTGGGAGTAATCATCCACAATAAGCTTTCTTGGACTCTTCATGTGGATGCATTGGTTACAAAGACCCATCAATGTCTCTTTCTCAGGCAGCTGAGGAAATTTGGCATGACGGCGAATACCCTTGCCAACTTTTATAGGTGTGCCATTAAGAGCATTCTGTCTGGATGTATCACTACCTGGTGTGGCAACTGTACTATTCAAGATCAGAGACGGTTACAGAGAGTGGTTAACTCGGCCCGAACAATCACAAAGGCCAACTACCCATCTATAGAATCCATCTACCAGGTCCATTGTCAAGGAAAGGCTGCCAGCATTCTCAAAGATCCACCCCACCCTGGCAATGTTTTTCTACAACCTTTACTATCAGGGAGTTGGTACAGAAGCCTGAACACGCACCAGCTGGTTTTGTAACAATTTCTACTCTCCTGTTGTTAGAATATAGAGTGGAATCACAAACTCTTAACATTCGCCTGGACCTGTGTTATTGTTTTTGCCGCTGTCTACCTATCACTTACTTATCTATGCGACTTAACTCTGTGATCTGCCTGTATTGCTCACAAGACAAAGCTTTTCACTGTGCCTCGGTACACGTGACAATAAATTCAATTCAATTCAATTCAATGAGTTAGTCAGCAATGTCTGGGGCAGAGAGGTGTACAGAACACAGGGAGTCACTGCACTGGGATTGACAGGAATTACTGACCCCACTGGTCGGAGACCTGTACAGTCCATGGGTCTGTGTGTAATATTGTCTCCTTTTGAAGGACCACACATCAATGGGTCCTGCAGCTTCCTCCCTCACAGATTGAGACACTTACCTTTCCACTCTGGAGTGGCTGCAGCCATTTTCTTTCCTATTGAATACTTTTAATTTCCAGCATAGTGATAGGCAACAGTTTGGCCAGTGGCTTCCAGCCTTCTCCTCCAGATGTCTTTGTGGCCCTGAACATCCAGATCTCTTTCCAGCTAGCCCTTCCCATGTACCCCAATAGGTATTGGATCTTTCCAGGACCCCATTCAATCCATCTGCATGAGCCTGCTCATGCCCACCTTTTCTCTCAACTCCTGACAAATGAGGTGACCATGCCGGGGAGTTGGGAGATGGGGTTATTCACTGCTCCCCGCTTAAAGCCAAGTTGTTCCAACTGTGGATAAATACCCCTCAGCATTACTCGCTTCCAATCCATCCTTTAGTGTATCTCCAAATACCGTTGCTCCTCCCTTTAAAATTGTCAACTCCCTTTCCCCAAGCCTGCAGCATCCAATCCTGACCAAAACATTTTTGCAAACTCCTTCCCACAGCAACAGCATCTCTTGCACTACCCAGCCCTCCTCTTTGCTCTTAGATTCTGTGATGAACCCAATGGACTCACTGTGACCCATTCCTCCTTGAGTTAACGAACCAGACAGCTCAGGACAAGAAGTGCCCAGACCCCTGACTGATGCCTTGCAGTGTTAGCACTACCCCTGAACTGGACACTATGAACCACACCCTGTCTGCAGAGACTCAAGCCCATGACTGAGAACATCCTGAGCATGGTTGATCCCCTGGACTGGTGTCAGAGGATGCCCTTGACTTACTGTGCCGGAATCTTCTGACTGATGGGTGGTGTCAAGGACTCCAGTGAGGATGACTTACCCAAGACATTGAAACATGCTTACTTGCTTACTGTACACACTGTATGTTTGCTGCATAATCTGCTGGCACACACTGTAGCTGTGAGGTTGACTTAGCACACTGCCATACAGCAAGGTGTAAGCCCCCTTTGACTGAGGGTTGCTTACCAATAAGGCAAGCTGCATGCTTGTGGCACTGTGCTAATTAGCACGGCAAGGCAAAACAAGGCAGGATGATGCGGGCACCCAGATAGGTGCTAAGTGACTGTGCATTAATAAAGCAAGCAGCCCTGAGAGGCAGTCTAGTCAAATCTGAGAGCTGGGTGCCAGTCCTTGTGCATAAAATGACCTTGCAGCCTTTCAATGCTAATTGCTGGTGTACCTTGCAATGCAAGTCTATGCTTCTTAAGCTGTTTGCAAATGGATTGCAGCATGATGGTCATGAGGGGTTGGATGCCAATGTTTGCGAATGAAGGATGTATGGGGCTGGTGCCCATGGATCATGCTCAGATGCTGTTAGGTGATGAGCAACACCTCATCACCAAGAGGCTCCTTGCAGTCAATGGCAGGCTGAAGTTGCTAGGTACCCATTCTGACAGCCAGAATTTTTGCATCGAGCTTATTCAGCACAAGTCGAGTACTAATGAGGCATTAAATCCCTTGATTGGCAGCTTGTCACTGCCTAATGAGTAACTTACCTTGTCACTCTGCAAGGTGCAGCAAGTTACTCCTGACTTTCTGGTTAGCCTCATTGGATTGTGAGCCCGCTACTAATACAAATCTTGTAGCAGTCTATGTTGCTCAGTGCCACAAGATTCCAGCTATTATATTTATTTAACAACATATTAGCAATATTTAAAGGCAAGGGTCTCATCAATAGCTTGTACTAAAATCCTGAATCATTTATTACTGTGATGCATTGCAAATGTCCTAACTATAATCATCCAGAATTCTCTCAGTTTGGAAAATTGTGCATGCCACAAGAAATGTCAGAGAGGGAAACCATGGAATTATAAATTGTGTTGCTATCAGGAAATTAATAGAGACAAAAGAAAAACAGCAGATGCTGGAATCTAAAATAGACAAGTAGGAGGATGAAAGAACAGCATCTGCCATCTTTTTGTCTCTAACCAAGTTTGTACCACGTGAAGACTCTTCAAAGGATGCCCACTTTGAATAAGTTCCTTGCCTCCCTCAGACGTGCACTCAGTGAGTCCCTTTCTCACTGCGACAAAGCTGTGACCTCCTCAGCCCTCGAGATCTTTGACCATATGATTGCTGCCAGGAAATTAATAGAGGCAGAAATCCTTAAATATTTGATAGATTAGAGATTTAAATTTGTGTAAAACTAATGATACAGTGGGCAGCATGGTGGCACAGTGGTTAGCACTGCTACCTCACACTGCCAGAGACTCAGGTTCAATTCCCGCCTCAGGCGACTGACTGTGTGCAGTTTGCACATTCTCCCCGTGTCTGCGTGGGTTTCCTCTGGGTGCTCTGGTTTCCTCCCACAGACCAAAAAATGTGCAGGTTAGGTGAATTGGCCATGCTAAATTGCCCGTAGTGTTAGGTATAGGGGAATGGGTGTGGTTCGGTGTGGACTTATTGGGCCGAAGGGCCTGTTTCCACACTGTAAGTAATCTAAATAATACGTGATTGAATTTTAGATGTATGTAATGGACAAGAAAATATTTACGGTGTAATTTATCTGTATTTCCAGAAGGCGTACAAGGCCCGTTGAATTAACCAGACTCTAAATCACCTTAATGATCTGAATCAGGGCCTCAACTATTTGTTCTACTTATTGCCAAAATGATTCATTGGATAGAAAGCCACACATTCAAATTTGCTGATTCCTCAAAGGTGAGTGATGTAGCAAAGTGTAGGTCGAAGCAGATGATAGCTAAGAGAATCGACAAAACTGTGGTAAGTAGATTTCAAACACATGCAAACGTAATCCTTCTGTTGGGGTTAAAAAGAATAGAACTGCGTACTTGCTAAAATGTTGAAAACATAGAAATAGTGGCAGTCCAAACATAGTTGAGGATTCAGATACTAAAGTCATTAAAATATCATGAGGTAAGAAAAAAAATAAAGAGGCTAATGGAATGGTGATCTTTGTTTCTGGAGTATTACAATATATGGATTCGAAAGTCATGTTTCAACTATAAAAAAAAGGATAGAAGGCTTAACACCACCTTTCCACCTTTACTAAAGAGGACTGGAATACTCTGACTACACTCTTTTGGATCTCAAACTCACATTTCTCCTTTAAGACACTCCTTAAAACCCAACTCTGGCTAAGCCTTTTGTTTTCTGTCTTAATATCTCATGGCTCAACATCATTTTATGTTAGAGTTCAAGAAATGCCTTGGGATCTTATGTTAAAAGCATTATATAAATCATTACCTGCTGTTATGGTTGTTGGCATGGAACATTTCAGTTTCCCTACACAATTGTTAAACTGGGAAAAATTCCTCATGATATGCTCCAGTTGAATTTTCTCCCACCATTAGAGAGGTAGAATGATTGGACATTATACCTCACTAATTGTTCATACCTATAATGTTAAATGCCTTTGAACATATATGGCAGACAGCATTCCCAGTTGTTTTTGATACTTTGCTTTGCAAAAGGGTTAAATCAAAAAGCTGCAAAGAAACAACTCTCCTTATAAGAAAGAAGCTTGCGAGTCAGAAAGTAACCAGCCTGTCAGTAAGAATTGACAAGACATTCAAACTCTTGAATGATACACAAGTAAATTACATTTAGTTCAGGCTCCCAATCACAATTTTGAAGAAAAAAAGCACAAAATTAGATGGCCTTGCTCTTGAAATATGTGACAACTGATTTTAATTTCAGTTCGAGTTCAATTACTCCTTTCATTTGACAGGTGGAAGTAAACATAGGAGTAGTGATATTGGTGATATCCTGAACAAAATATTTGCTGGGATGTACACAGTCATGGTTGTTTACTTTGCATTGCATACTTGATCATGTGGCTGGTATAAATAAGCAAATATTTTTAGCTGCGAGACTCAGCAGCAGGTCAGTGCTCGGGATATCTTTTGAAATTTTCAGTAAAGCTCAGATATCATACAGTGCTGAGATATTGCAGATCTCTTTTTTCACTCTGTTTTAGAAAAAGTAATACGTTTTCACTCACGTTAACATTGCAAGTCAATAATAACACGCTTTATGAGGATGATTCCCTAATCACAGTTTTTGAAAAAAAACATTGATATGTGCTCACATGTAGACCTTGCTGGATTTGAGAAGGTCATCTCCTGAATAACTACTACCACTATTAAAAATAAACTAAGGTATGTTTGATTTGGAGATTTTGCAGTGCAACTGTTATGACCAGACCAAACCCCTTCAAAATATGTTAACAAGATAGGCTAAACCCAAGCTTTTTCTTATTTTGATTGTATGGCATTGTACTCCAGATACAATTCAATTAGTCAAACTTATTGACTTTAAGCAAAACATGTTTTATTTTTTGGATGTAAGTTTGCTCACTGAACTGGAAGGTTCATTTTCAGATATTTCGCCACCATACTAGGTAACACCATCAGTGAGCGCCCAGTGAAGCACTGGTGGTATGGCCCGCTTTTTATTTATGTGTTTAGGTTTCCATGGGTTGGTGATGTCATTTCCTGTGGTGACATCATTTCCAGTCATTTTTCTCAGGGATGGTAAATGGAGTCCAAGTCAATGTGTTTGTTGATAGAGTTCCGGTTGGAGTGCCATACTTCTAGGAATTCTCATACATGTCTCTGTTTGGCTTTTCCTAAGTTGGTTGTGTTGTCCCAGGCAAAGTAGTGTCCTTCCTCATCTGTATCTAAAGATACTAATGAGACTGGGTCATGTCTTTTTATTTGGGTTTCCAGCATCTGCAGTCATTGTTTTTACCATGTCTTTTTATGGCTAGTTGATGTTCATGTAGCCTGTTGGCTAGTTTTCTGCCTCTTTGTCCAATGTAGTGTTTGTAACAATTCTTGCAAGGTATTTTGTAAATGGCATTAGTTTTGCTTGTTGTCTGTATAGGGTCTTTCAAGTTCATTAGCTGCTGTTTTAGTGTGTTGGTGAGTTTGTGAGCTACCAAGAGGTCTGAGTAGTCTGGCAGTCATTTCGAAGATATCTTTGATTTAGGGGAGAGTGGCTAAGGTTTCTGGACGTGTTTTGTCTGCTTGTTTCGGTTTTTTTGCAGAGAAATCGGTGGACTGTGTTAATTAGGTACCTGTTCTTTCAGAATACAATGTTGATCTGATTTTCCTCTGCTCTTCATAGTTCCTCTGTGCTGCAGTGTGTTGTGGCTCATTGAAATAATGTTCTAATGCAGCACACACTGCAGCACAAAGGAACTACGAAGAACAGAGGAAAATCACCTATATAAAAAGAACAGATACCCAATGAACACAGTCTATCAATTTCTCAGCAACAAACCCAAACAAGCAGACAAAACACGTCCAGAAACTCTAGCCAATCTCCCCTAAATCAAAGACATCTCGGTAATGAGTGGAGAGTGTCAAGCTCCTGGGAGTTGTCATCCATAGCAAGCTTTCTTGGACTTTTCATGTGGACACACTGGTTACAAAGGCCCAACAACATCTCTTCTTCCACAGGCAGCTGAGGAAATTTGGCATGACGGTGAATACTCTTGCCAACATTTATAGGTGCGCCATCGAGAGCATTCTGTCTGGATGTATCACTACCTGATATGGCAACTGTACTATTTAAGGTCAGGGACGGTTACAAAGTCTGGTGAACTTGACCCGGACAACCACAAAGGCCAACCTCCCATCTATAGAATCCATCTACCAGGCCCGCTGTCAAGGAAAGGCCACCGGCATTCTCAAAGATCCATCCCATCCTGGCAATGTTTTTCTACAATGTCTACCATTGGGGAGAAGGTACAGAAGCCTGAACACATGCACCAGCTGCTTTCGTAACAGTTTCTACCCTATAGTTGTTAGAATAGTGAATGGACTCACAAGCTCTTAACATTCGCCTGTACCTATGTTTTTTTTTTAACCGCTGTTTACCTATCATTTACTTATCTATGCTACTTAACTCTGTGATCTGCCTGTATTGCTCACAAGACAAAGCTTTTCACTATGCATCAGTACATGTGACAATAAATTCAATTCAATTCAATTCAATTCAATTAAAACATTTCATGTACAAAATAACTTGCAAGAACTGTAACAAACACTACAATAGACAAACAGACAGAAAACTAGCCAGCAGGCTACATGAACATCAACTAGCAACAAAAAGACATGACCCACTCTCAGCAGTAACTTTAGATATAGATGAGGATGGACACGACTTCGACTGGGACAACACATCATTTGAGGACAAGGCAAACAAATACACGTGTGAGAATTCCTAGAAGTATGGCACTCCAACCAGAACTCTATCAACAAACACTCCATGCTTCACTGGAGGCTCACTGTTGATGTTACCGAGTATGGTGATGAAACGTCTGGAAACGAACCATCCAGCTCAGTGAGCAAACTTACGTCCAGAGCCTCAACCTGAGCTACAAATCTTCTCAAAGCTCACTAATGCTTTATTTTTGTTAAAATACAAACAACATACAAAGAAAAGAATTGGCTTAAATGTAACTATAGAAATGCTTAACAAAATAAGACATATAAACTTCTACTAGTTAACTGTTCCACTGTAGTAACATCCCATAAACACATCCTTGGCACAGGCAACTTCAGTAAAATAGATTGCCTCAGATGCAACAAGAAGAGAGCACCAGCGTTTAGTTGTAACAGAGAGAGGGGTATGAACTCACATCCAGCTTCAAGACTTCAGCAACTGCTGAATCCTAGTTGTGTGGGAGCTTGACCCAATGTGGCTGCTTCTGTTGATTCAACTTCACTTTGTACGCACAGATACAGACAGAAGTCACATTTGAAATACAGGCTGCAATGTCCTGACATCCTCCTAATATATTCCATTATCTTCTACAAACTCTTCCAATTGCCTTACATGATATGTTTCCTCATCATAGAAGCAGTCCATTTGGCCCAACAAGTCCACACCGACTCTCTGAAGGGTAAACTATCCAGACCCATTCCCTTAACTTTTAACTCTACAGTTACCCCTGACTAATGTACCTAACCTACACATCTCTGAATACTACGGGCAATTTATCATAGGCTGCACACATAACCTGCACATCTTTGGATTTTGAGAGGAAACCAGAGCACCCAGACGTAACCCGCACAGGCAAGGGGAGAATATGCAAACTCCTCACAGAGAGTCACCCAAGGATGGAATCGAATCGAGTCGCTGGCATTGTGAGGCAGCAGTGCTAACCACTGAGCCGCCATAGCTAACACTTCTTAAAATGCTTACATTTTTGTTACCTATTCTTTCAACTAGGTAGACTCATTAAGATGCAATGAGTTACACCCAACAATGAAAGGGGTTGGGTTTATAGTAATGTTTTAAAAAGAGACTTGCTGTGGCCATTATGAAATTATCCATGCTGATGATGTCCAGTTAGCTTGCCCCACCTGACTCGAGAGGAAGACAAATACTTGTAAACTTTTGAGGCCATAAGAGATGGATACTTGATTAATTTGGTGGTCTCATGGAAATATAATGCTCTCTTTGACTTTTAGTTTGCTTTTCAAATGCACTCCATTACATATGGTCACATTTTCCCATCTGCAATTTGGCACTAAATTGGCTTTGTAGCCATATGCAGAGCCAGTTGTTATATATCCCATGTTAACCTGTGTTTCCTTTTCATGCACAGGCAGCTTTCAGATGAAGCACCTGCCATCAGGGTTGAGTAAAAAATTGGCTCATCATTTGAATCTCCATCAGATCATCCTCAGGGCACGAAGAGAAAAGATACATATACATGAATCATATAGCGAGGGAATAACTGTTGAACAATCAATGCAAATAAGAAATAATTGGCTTGAATTTGTTGCCAAAAAGAGTACACCTGGTGATTGGGAAGATTTAAACTCAGCAAAACAGAACTAAGAACTTGATAAAACAAATGAGAGTAAAGAAGCAAAAGTCAAATAGATTATAAAAATTTCGAGAAGCGTATGTATCAAAACATTTGATGAGGTAGTCACACAAGAAATTATGGCCCAAAAGTAGAGTTCATGGGCTGGCAGCTGGGCAGTTTATTAACATAGTTGGGAGATATTTTATTAGACAGAGAACAGAAAGGTGGAATTAGGAGTTCATTTTCCAATGGACACCTTCTAACTAGTGGAATATTGCAAGGATCTGCATTTTTCCTTGAGCTATTTCCAATCTGAATCAATGACTTACATAGAGCAACTTGGTGTAATGATATAGCACGAGGTGGGACAATAAAGTGTAAATGGAGGTTCACAAGCACAAGCAACACAAGAATTTAGCCTGGTTGAACTAATGGGCAAGAACATGAGAGATGGAACACTGTAGAAAAATCAAAACGTATCCACGTTGAATGAAATAGACAAGCAGAGTTTCTTTAAAAAAAAAGAGATTAAGTAACATTTGTCCTGCTACATGAATCACAGGAAGTTATCATTACAGAAAACAATTGAAGAAACATAGGGTTTTTAGCCTTCTTTACAAAAAAGATGTTGGAATACAACAATAAAAACATCTCAGTACAATTCCATAAGGACGTCGTGAGACCATACTTAGTAACTGCGTGCAATTTTAGTTTCCTTGCGTAAGGAAGAACATTACTTTGGAAGAAGTACAATGAAAGTTGACCAGACTAAGGGTGGGATCGTATCAGGCTCTGATTGACATGAGCTGTGATGAGATGAGGGTTAGAATCAGAAGATGTTCTGCGAGACCAAATGATGGCAAGATAATCTCTCCACATTTGTATACTTTTCTTCAGCAGTGTAGCAAGATTCTTACAAAGTACTTTTGAGTTGATTTGACCTTATTATTGTCATATGTACTAAGAGACAGTTTATAAGTATTGTTTTCTGAGCTATCCAGGCAAATCCAGGCTTCCCTCTCCCCCTGCCCCAGGGGCCCCCAGACCCGACAGACACAACTCTCACGGCTACACAAAGGCCCTGAATAATATAGCCGATATGTCTTCATCAATATGATTCAAAAAGGGCTGCCATGTTCTGTAAAACAATTCCGTTTTCTGGTGCACCATACTCGTAAGGAAGTCCAGAGGGATCTATTCCATGACTATCTTACACCAGCCCGAGAGTCCTGGGGGTATTCTCCCAGCTCATTAGAATGTTCTTCCTCGCACAGAAAGAAAGAAAATATAAACAATTTCTTCCCACGCACGTCCAGAGAGGGATGATTTGGGAGACCGAAAAGGAGGGACACCGGATCCAACTTAATCTCAGTTCCTAAAACCTTTGCCAAAACACTTGCGATGGCATCCCAATACCTTCGGAGTTTGTGGCATGGCCACAAGCAGTGGGTAAGAGTACCAACCTCCATTTTATACTTGGGGCACATTGGGGACACTCCTGTCTTAAATTTCGCAAGCCGTTTTGGCACCAGGTGAGCACTATGAAGTACCTTCAGTTGAATAGCCTGGGTCCTATTACAAATTGAGATCTTCCGAACATTTTCCCTTGATCCTCCCACATGTCTGATGGGATTTCTACCCCTAATTCTTGAGTCCAGGTTTTAAATAACTGTTCAATGTCATTCGAGACATGACTACCTAACAAGTGGAAGACAGTGCTAACTGAGAGGGTGCTCGTAGACTGGAGCACTCTCCTCTCCATATCCGACTTGTAGGGACTAACCATCAATGTAATCTTTTTTTTTACAAAGTCTCTAACCTTGAAATAATAAAAGAGATCTCTCCCAGGTAGCTCAAACTTCTGACTCAGCTGCTTGAAGGACATCATGACCTCCCCATTAAATAGATCTCCCAAATAGGAGATTCCTTTGAACTCCCAGAGCTTAAAGCTGGAATCTATCGAACCTGCTGGGATCCCAACATTCCCACTATGGCGGTGAAAGGGGAAGTTTCTTATAAATTGCCCTCGCCCTGCTGCATCAATCTCCATGCTTCAACTGCGTTTTGGACAATCAGGTTTTTACAGTGATCCATAACAGTTCTCATCTTGTCTATAAATAACAAATTAATGAGAGGGCATTTTGTCTGGGAGGCCTCAATGTGTACCCAGATTGATCATGGATCCTGACAAGCCCATTCAGCCACATAGGATAGTAAAGAACTCAATTGGTATTTCTTAGAGTCTGGACAATGTAGAAACCACCACCCCGCCCCCCTACCCCACTCCCCACCCCGGCCCCCAACCATCTTGTGGAAGCTGCAATTTATCCAGCTTAATCTATCCAATTTATCCTGTATATGATGCCAAATAAAACATTCAAGCCAGTCGTGGAGCCTGCATAGTGCTTGCCTTGGCAGCATCAAAGGGAGCATTTGCATAGGATATAATAAGTGAGGAAGAACATTCATCTCAACCAAAGCTATTCTGCCCAACCAAGATATCGGTAGATCTTCCCAGCACCGAAGATCCTGCCTTATGTTCTCTAGTAACTGTCCATAGCTGGCTTTATATAATTGATCAAAAACCAGGGTAATAAAAATGCAGAAACAGGTTCCATTTCCAAAATTGGATATACTAGTAAGACCCCCCACAGGCATGGCCTCTGATTTTATGGAATTAATTTTATACCCTGAAAACAAACCAAATAGATTAATCACTTGTATTAAGTGGGGCACAGATGTCAATAGATAATTTAAAACGAGAAGGACGTCTGCTGCATAGAGGGTGATTTTATGCCTGCCTGACCCTACTTCTGGGGCAGTTATATTGGGATCCATCCAAATTGCTTCCACCAGCGGCTTGATCACCAATGTAAATAGTATTGGCGAGACAGGGCACTCTTGACTGCAGCCTCTGCCAACACTAAAACTATCTGACGTTATGCCATTAGTGATCACCACTGCCTTTGGATCAGCATTGCCACCCATTTGGTAAAAACCTCTCCAAGACCAAACCACTCCAGGACGTAAAAGAGGCCACTCCACCTGATCAAATGCTTTCTCTGCAGCCTGGGAGATGACCAAACCTGGGATAATTCTTTGCTGACATATTTGGACCATATTTAATACTGATCTAATATTGTTGATAGACTTACGACCCTTAATAAAACCCATGTTGTCCTCCTTTACAATAAAAAACAATACCCTCTCCAACTTTAATGCCAGCATTTTCGACAGGATTTTAAAATTCACGTTTAGCAATGATATGGCCCTGTAAGAAGTACAATCTTCTGAAGGGTTTCCTTGCTTAGGAAAAAGAGAAATATTTGCTTCTCTCAAAGAAGATGGGAGGCAACCCTGACTGTTAAACACCTTGTTAACAGCACAATTCACCACACAGTGTGATCTTATAAACCCAACCAACAAAGTAGGCATCATGAAAACTTGATGGAGAAACAAGATGAGATATTGATGGGTCCCATGCGTTGCCTCTTCTGAATAGCCTCCATCTTGCCCATGGCTAAACTGCAGAATAGGGCACAATCTACGAGCACCAGCTTTCACAATGGATACTAGCATTGCACTTGTAGGAAGCCATCACCATCATGCTGGTGCCTCCAATTCATGGGAACTGTAGTCTGCAAGAGCAGATTTCTGAACAGGGCACACTGGCAGCCAGTAGTGTATGGATGAATTGGGCATACTAACTGCACAGAGATGGGCACCCAGACAACAGCATTGATAGGCTGCTGACCAGAGCTGCTTTTTTGTCTATCAGCATGCATTCACTTCATGCCTACTCACTTGCCCTGACTGCCATGCCTGGCACTGGAAATTACTGCAGGTGGCCAGGCTGTGCAGTAGTCCTCAGTAAAGAGCCTTTTCTCTTATGTCAGTGTGACATGTCAGTCAGGCCCACCCGTATATGTACAAACAGCATTAATGCCAAGCTCATGCATCTGCAGGAAGTAGTCAGATCTATCAGAAAGTCTTTGTGGAGAACTCCACAATGAGGTCCACGAGTGCATATGATTAGTCAAGGATAGCCACCCATACAAGCTCCAGGCTTCAGACACAGAGAGACTTTTGGTCAGGATAGCATTGCAGAGGGGTCTGTGCCCTCTGTGCACTAGCAGAAGGGTCATGGTCATTCCTTTAGTCGCTAAGACAGGTCTATTATTTTGGAGTTATGTTGGCCACCAGACAAAGGTCTGGGCAGGTACTGGCAGGTCAGACTGCTAAAGTGGTTAGCCATGTTTGTCCTTCCATCTCTGTTCACAGAAATGAGGGAGGAGCTGGGGAAGAAGGAGCTGGAAATGGGAGTGCTGGAGAAGTGGGGTGGACATGTGGACAGGTGTAGTCACATGTATGTGGCATGAATAATGAGCTGGTGAAGTGTAAATTTTGTTGGTTTCACAAAATGGCTACCTCAGAGAGAGTAATATTGGAGCTCTCAGTAGCATGTTAATGCTGAGGTTGAAAGCTACTGGCAGATAACCACCTGTTATATTCTCATTTGTAAAGAACAGAGGGCTGCAAATGAGCAGGATAAGTAAGCTAATGTGAGGGAGGGGGCTGCATCTTCAACAGGTCACTGGGTATCCACATAGGGACAGCACTGGCTGGAAAGGAGAGATGCTGAAGGACACAATGAAGCATCAATGCTCTTGACAGAGACATGGAAAACCACACAAATGGTGAAAAACAAGAGCTTAATGAAATGAATAAACTATTTGTATAACATTCAGTGAAAAACATACTACTTACTCAACATTTTTATCCATTACCTCCACATGCCCTTAGTACACTTTACTCTTCCTTTTTATTCTGCTGCACCACACTGACAGACATGCATGGTTAAAGGTATAAATCAACGAAGGGCGAAAATGAGATGTAACTCATCAGTTCACTTAAGCTCATGATCTGTAATCTCTCAGGCAAATGGGATTGTATCATGATTTGAATTATTTATTTATTGTCACCTATATCTTGTTACAAAATACAGTGAAAAGTATTGTATAGTATCACCACTCTCCAGCGCCATCTTGAAAATATAGAAAATATAAACCAAAACACTGAAAATAAAGGCAGAAAAATGAAGAAATAAAGGAAAGAAGTGTCCAACTTTACATTCTTTCTTGTTGAGAGCTCATGGTTCTGATAGCCAGTTATGAGTCTCCTTCGGCATGCCACTGCTGGAATGAAAATCGCCACGCTTCAGGACCATCTCTCCTCTACCAATGCCCTCCACTATGAGGCCTTGATTGACCTCACCAATGCCAATGGGTACTGCGCCAGCCCAAGCTCAACTCCGCCATGAGTCTGCTTCGGATGCACCTCCCCAATGCAGATGCAACTGATGCCGCCAGGTCTCATATTGGGCTCCAGCCCGTCTCTGATGCTGCCTCCTTGAATCAATGCTGGACGCAGACACTGTCGGTAACCCAAACTCACCTCCACTGCAGCAGCCATGAGTCAGTGCTCGGATTGCCTCGATGATGCAAATGCTGCCAGGAATCCAAATTTGCCTCTGTGCTGCTGCCACGGGTCCGCACTGCTGGGCCTCTTTGCCGTCATGACCCAGCAAGAGGTAAGTAAAATAAGATAGAAGAACAAATAGAAAAAAAAATCAAAACAAAACGAAAAATACACAAGCCCTGCGCTCAGAACCACTACTCCACTACCGTCTTACCGTAAAATCCTACATGGACCAACCTTGCTTGGTTTCTGATTAAACTGTTGCATGCAGATAGCTTCAAATGGGTTCTAAGGAATATTCACTTAATTCTTATTTTGGAGAATCTATTTCAAGTTTTCAATAAAGTTGATAATGAGAGGACAATGAGGAAGCAATCAAAACTTCACCCTATAGTAGCACCATAGCTTTAGTAGTCAAAATCTTTCTGGCTTATACAGTTTAAAAACTAATTCAAACTCAGGTTTCTCTTTGAGACACTGGTTTTCTTTCCAGGAGGTCCCAGTTATCATTCAAAATCTGCCATCTGTTGAGTATAAGCCTCACTGAAATCGAAATGTCTATAAAGCGCTCTTTGAACAAGAACCAACCTACAATTAACTTCCAGATCTGTTGTCAAACAAACAACCAAAATTGAATTTAAAAACCATTTTAAAAGATCAGCAGACATTCTAACAGCACAGAGGACTGGTAAAGAAATAGAGGATGCAAGTGTTGCAAAAGAACCAGCTGGGAAAGAAAAGAAATCTACTAGGACGGTAAATCATAAATTCCACATTGAAAAATGTCACTGCTTCCATATGCATGATTGGAAGACGATTAAAGTAGATTAAAACAAACAAGCATTGTCCACTATTCCACATGTGGCAACCACATTGGCATCTGTGGTTCTAACCTCAGTGGTGCATTGACTGGACGCAGTGAAAATCTCTGAAAGTTTTCCATTTCATTGGAACCTTTGGACTTTCAGTGGCAGGGTTCTATTAGCATAATGTTGGCCTTTTGATGTCATTTTTTTCTGGACGGCTTGGGTCTACAGGGCCCAAGTTAATGGTACAGAGAGTTAAGAATGAGATCATTGAAGCCTGATCTGCTATTAAAATAAAGACTATCAGCTTTGAAACGCTTCCTTGCCACGTTTGAAGTGAGTAAATTTGTAGAGTGAAATTACCCCACACCTAACACACTCCCTTTAAAGTATTGGTTGATCAAAAAATAATAATAACTGATCATTGCTGTTCCCCACAGTAAAAATACAAGAAAATAGCAGTTCCAACACTGTTGCTGCATTTAGTTGAGTAAAATGACTGACCTGAAAAATGTGTTGCTGGAAAAGCGCAGCAGGTCAGGCAGCATCCGAGGAGCAGGAGAATCGACGTTTCGGGTATAAGCCCTTCTTCAGGAATGAGGAGGGTGTGCCAAGCAGGCTAAGATAAAAGGTAGGGGGGTGGATTTGGGAATACAATAGGTGTAAGGAGGTGAGGGTGAGGGTGATAGGCCGGAGAGGGGGGGGGGGCGGAAAGGTCGG
>NC_057716.1:64482994-64487318 GCF_004010195.1 Chiloscyllium plagiosum
CGCCTTTTTGACCTGCAATCTTCTTCCCGACCTCTCCGCCCCCACCCCCTCTCCGGCCTATCATCCTCACCTTAACCTCCTCCCTACCTTTTATCTTAGCCTGCTTGGCACACCCTCCTCATTCCTGAAGAAGGGCTTATGCCCGAAACCCGATTCTCCTGCTCCTTTGATGCTGCCTGACCTGCTGCGCTTTTCCAGCAACACATTTTTCATTTCTTATGGCTAATCCAGCTAGCTTACACATCACTGTACACTATGGATAACTTAGCAAGGCCAATCCACTTAACCTGCACATCTTTAGACTGTGGAAGGATACTGGAGCACCCATGTAGACACGGGGAGAATGTACACACTCCACGTCAACTGAGAGTGGAATCAAAACCAGGCCCCTGATGTGAGGAGGCAGTGCTAACCACTGAGCCACCATGTCACCCTTTTGGGCACTTTTTAATACAAAAGTTATTTTCAAGTCCGTAAAATTGGTAGTAGTGGATGGTTGAGTTAAAATGTAAAGTTTTTTTAAAAAAATAAACAAAAGAATTACAGTTTTTGGAAGTCAGAAACAAAAACAGAAATTGTTGAAAAATCTCAGTAACATTTGGCAGCATCTGTGGAGAGAAATCAGTTCCGTTTTATGGTCTGATTTCTCACTCCTGTTTTGAGTGTTATGACTATTGAAAAAATGAAATAATTATGTGGACCTGGTTAATTCTTTACCAAAAAGGAAACTAGATATGGTCTTAACACTTCTCTTACTATAGCAGAGCCATCTTTATAAAATTGGAGACTGATGATTTGAACACTGAAGATTTTGATAAATTATTAACTTTCATTGACAAAATCTGTCAGAAAGATGATTAACTGACTGTTTGTAATGACATGGAAAGATTTTGACAAACTTAGAATGACTATGGTTCATATCATGGAAAGTACCTAAAGGAATTAAGTAGATTATTTGCTAGATTGCAGAAATTTTGTTGGAAATTCCCAATCTGTGCTGTTATTTAAATTAAAAACCAAAAGAACTGCTGATGCTGTAAATCAAAAACAAAAACAGGAATTGCTGGAAAAGCTCAGCAGGTCTGGCAATGCCTGTGAAGACAAAACAAAGCTTTGGGACCAGTAATGCTTCGTCAGAGTTGATGGTAGCTCGGAAAATGTCAGTTTTTATGCAGAAGATTTGGTGGCGGGGGGTGGGTCGGGGGGAGGTAGTGGAATAAGGAGTAAGTAATAGCTGGGGGTAGAGCCAAAGTAGATAGAACAGTTGGACAGACAAAGGAATGGATAATGATCTGGCTAGGAAGATGAATAGCTGTTAATGGAGATTGTTTGTGGCTAACAATGGGTTCCGTGTAACAACAGACTCCTCGAGCTCATCTCTCCACCCTTCAGGTTCTTTGCCTTTATTCCTGATGAAGGGCTTTTCCCCGAAAGGTCGATTTTACTGCTCCTCAGATGCTGCCTGAACTGCTTGCTCTTCCAGCACCACTAATCCAGAATCTGGTTTCCAGCATCTGCGGTCATTGTTTTTACCTATGTGATCACAAGGCCTGGTTTGTTGGTCTGAGGGCTAGGACACAGCAGAGTTCAAGCTGTAATGTTATTGAACTCGATGTTGAGCCCAGAACGCTGCAGTGTCCCCAAGTGGAAAACGAGATGTTGTTGTTCCAGCTTACACTGAGCTTCGCTGAAGCACTGCAGCAAGCCTGAGACAGAAATATTGGCCAGAGGACAGGAAAGTGTATTGAAATGGCTGGCAACTGGAAGTGCAGGGTCATTTTTACAGCACAACATAGGTGTTCTGCAAAGCTTTGTTTCTCCAATATGGAGGAGACCACATTGTGAGCAGCGAATACAGTAAACTAGATTGTGTGAAGTGCCAGTAAAGTGCTGCTTCACCTGCAGGTGTGTTTGGGCCCGTAGATACTGAGGAGGGAGGAGGTAACTGGGCAAGTGTTACACTTTTGACACTTACAGAGGAAGTTGCTGTGGGAGGGGGGAGGGGTTGTGCTTGTTGAGAGTGAAGGAAGAGTAGAGAGTGCTGGAAATAATTTACATAATAACAGTCTTTTAGCAGCTGCTTTTTTGACTACTAGTTTTGCTTTTTGTGTTGTGGCAATCATTTCAAAAATCTCAATTTCTGAAATGATGGGTCAAAATGATATGAAGCTGTGAAAATGTGACTCCTTATATTGCTGATCATCCTGTGAATTTCACCATAATATCTTTGTTATTTATAATAAAGACACTGCAGTATCACAGAACCTTTGCAGTACTATCTCAATATCTTCCAAAACAATCAAGGTTTTAGTTCACTATATCTAAGGTAAGAAGTTCCAGCTCCGAGCTGAGCTCTCTGAATAAAGTGCAAAGTGAAAGAACCTACACATACCAACATTGGAACAGATTAAAATACACGTTACCGGAGGTTGTTTTTGTTGTCTCAAAGCAACTATTTTGAGATTAGCAAAAATAAAAGTGGTATTATATTCTTGGATTTGGTTGAGGAGACAAAAAGGAACCTATGTAGTTGCCAACCTTTTTGTAAAAAGGAATGGTTGCACATTATAAAAACAGGAAAACTGTTCAAGTTAAGAGTATTAGGAATCCTTGTTTTGATTATCAATGCAACTTGATGTATTGTACAGTATTTTGCTCACTCCATCAGCACAATGTAGTTTTCCTTCTTTTTTTACAAAATAAACTTAATGATCCAAAATTTTGATTGCAATATGCTTATGTTCTAAAGTAGCTGCTATATCTTTTCCAATTTGAAAGGAAAATAAAGTGAGCTCTTGGGAGCTATGAATAATGGTGTACTAGTTCCTGGACAATAGACTATCTTAAGGAACTCAGTAATTTAGATTAGATTCTATATAGTGTGGAAACAGACCATTCTGCCCAACAAGTCCACACTGCCCCCCCTCCCCCCGAAGAGAAACCCACCCAAACCCATTCCCCTACCCTATATTTACCCCTGACTAACGCACCTAATACTGTGGGCAATTTAGTGTGACCAATTCACCTGACCTGCACATCTTTGGATTGTGGGAGGAAACCAAAGTACCCGGAGGAAGTCCACACAGACACAGGGAGAATGTGCAAACTCCACACAAACAGGCAGGAATGAACCCTGGTGCTGTGAGGCAGCAGTGCTAACCACTGAGTCGCCCAAAATTAAATTCAAACTTCACCATTTTCTGTTTTGGGATTCGAACCTGGGTCCCCAGAAAATTACCTGAGTTTTCAGATTAATAGTCAAATGATAACACCACTAGGCCAGAGCAAAGGTACATTTTGATAGAGAGTGTTTTGAATGGCAGTCTCTCTAGGTGGCAGTTTTTAGATTAGATTAGATTTTCTATAGTGGGGAAACAGGCCCTTTGGCCCAACAAGTGGACCCTCCGAAGAGCAACCTACCCAGATCCATTTCCCTCTGGCTAATGCAGCTATCACTATGGCAATTTAGCATGGCCAATTCACCTGACCTGCACTTCTTTGGATTGTGGGAGGAAACCGGAGCACCCGAAGGAAACCCACACAGACATGGGGAGAATGTGCAAACTCCACACAGACAGGGTTGTATCAGAGAATCATAGAAATTATAGAATCCTTACAGTGTGGAAATAGGCTATTTGACCCAACAAGTCCACACCGACCCTCTGAAGAGTAACCCATCCAGACCCATTCCACTACCCTATTACTCTACACTTCCCCTGACTAATGCACTAACGTACACATCCGTGAGCACTGTTGGGAATTTAGCTCAGCCAAATCACCTAACCTGCATGTATTTGGACTGTGTGAGGAAACCGGAGCACTGGAGGAAACCCGCGCAAAAATGCAGACAGTATCCTAGGCTCAACCATCTTCAAATGATTCAATGACCTTACTTCCATCATAAAGTCGGAAGTGAGGATGTTCATCAATGGCATAACTACCACTTAGTTCCCGATGATCAACATCCTAGGGATTACCATTGACCAGAAAATGAACTGGACTAGTGATAAAAATATTGTGGTTAAGCAGCAGATCAGAGACTCAACATCTTCCAGTGAGTAACTCACCTCCTGGCAGCCCAAATTCTGTCTGTCATTTACAAGGCACAAGTCAGAAGTGTGATAGAATACCCTCCACTTGTTTGTATGAATGCAGCTCCAGGAACACAAGAAGCTTGACATAGAACATAGAACATAGAACAATACAGCACAGAACAGGCCCTTCGGCCCACGATGTTGTGCCGAACATTTGTCCTAGCTTAAGCACCTATCCAATTGGCACTTAAAGTTCGCCAATGATTCTGACTCTGCCACTCCCACAGGCA
>NC_057716.1:64491036-64496878 GCF_004010195.1 Chiloscyllium plagiosum
TCCAGTTCCCTAACGCGTTCTGTGAGGAGCAGGAGCTGACTGCATTTCCTGCAGATGAAGTCGGCAGGAGTATCAGTGGTCACCCCTACCTCAAACATCCTGCAGGAGGAACATTCCACTGCCTGCGCTGCCATTACTCTACACTTAGTCTCCAAAACAAGAACACTGAGTAGCTTACCTGTGGACTTTAAAGTTAGGTTAGAGGAGGAGGATGGGAGGGAGGCCCTACCATGTAGTGCCTGGAGTCTAGAACACACCCACTCAAATATCAATCACTTACCTTCCCGACTAGCTCTGCGCTCCAACTTCACTTCCGCCCAGCTCGTGCCGCTGTCTGCTGTGAAAAGACCGTTGGCGTCGAGGTAATTTCTTAAAAATCAATCACTTACCTTCCCGACTAGCTCTGCGCTCCAACTTCACTTCCGCCCAGCTCGCGCCGCTGTCTGCTGTGAAAAAAAAAGAAAAAAAAAATCATCCAGGTCATCCTCTTGATGGGCACCACATCACAAACATTCATTCACTGGACCACTGATGCTAAGCAGGAGCAGTATGGATCTACAAGATGCATTCCAAAAACTTTCCAAGGCTTACCATCTAGAAGGACAAGCAGCCTAGACATGACAACACCAACGTCTGAAAGTTTCCCTCTAAGCCACTCACCATCCTGAATTGGAAATATATCAATGCTCCTTTAGTGTTCCTGGGTCAAAATCCTGGAATTCCATCATTAATGGCATCATGGGTCTACCAACACAAAACAAACTTCAGCAATTCAAGGGAGCAGCACACCACGATCTTCTCAGGGGCAAATAGGAATTGACAATTAATGCTGACCTGCCAGTGATGCTTACATTCCAAGGTTCTATAGTTTAACACCAATGTCAAGTTTAACAATGATTGAAAAAGGAGCTGGGATTGGTTGCACATTTCAAACATATCCCCATGGAGTAACAATTATTCTTTGGGATTTTGTCTCAGGCAATCCCTTAAATAAACAGAGACATAGCTCCTGACTACATAATTGTACTGTTTGAGATTTTCAAGTTGAAGGGCTTATCAGAGGCCTTCCAGCTGGAGAGAAGCAGTAGAACGAACTAGTGGGTAAGTAGAGAAAGAATCCTTCTGCAGCTAGAACACTGCTGTTTGGGGAAATCCTCCAAATGCTGGCCTTTAGCTGCAGCCATACTCAGGCAGACCGACAGAACCACAAGCCTGACTGGACCACTCCATTCAAACTTTCCAGTCAATGCCGAGACTCCAGGCAACTAACCATCCCCATGTCCCATTGGAAACTTGGAGGCTAATTGAAAAATGCTAGTAACCTTCTTTAGACCACAAGATATGGGAGCAGAATTGGATCACTTGGCCCACAAAATCTGCTCTGCCATCCAATCATGGCTGATTTGTTTCTAAAGCCCATTCTCCCTAGAGACTTGACTCCCTTACTAAAGAAGAATCTACCACCATCTTCAATTCACTCAATGACTGCCTCCACAGTTTTCTGCAGCAATGAGTTCCACAGATTCACCACATCTGGCTGAAGAAACTCCCCCTCTCTCTGTTCTAAAGGGTCATCTCTTCACTGAGAGTGTGCCCTTGGGTCCTGGCTCTCCTTCTAATAAAAGCAAAACCTTCTCCACATCTGCTCTGTCCAGGCCACTTAGTATTCTCTAAGTTTCAATGAGATTACCCCTCATCCTTCTAAATTCCAAGTACAGACCCAGAGTCCTTAACTGCTCCTGATATGACAATCTCTTCATCCCTGGGATTGTTCTTATAAACCTTCATAGGACCCATCAAAGACCAGCTCATCCTCCCTTAGGTACTGGGCCCAAATCTGCTCACAATGTTCCAAACATGGTCTGACCAGAAGTATACAACCTCAGAAGTATATCTTGTATTCTAGCTGTCTTGAAATGAATGTTAACATTGCATTTTCCTTCCCAACTGAACTTGCATGTTAACCATAAGAGAATCCCAACTAGGACTCCTAAGCCTCTTTGTGCTTCAGATTTCTGAAACCTTTCCCCATTTAGAAAATACTCACGTATCCATTCTTTATACCAAAGTACCCAACCTCATATTTACCCACATTGTATTCCATCTGCCACATCTTTGTATGTCCAAGTCCTTCTGCAGCCCCCGCCTCCTTAACACTACCTTTCCCTCCACCATTGTTTCATCTGCAAACTTAGCACAAATGCTGGCCCCTGCAAAGCTCTACAAATCACCAACTGAAAAAAACCCTTTCATTCCCACACTCTGCTTTCTGCAAGTCAGACAATCCTTTATATTTATTCCCCATTCCAGCTGCCCTTGAGAAGGTGGTGGTAAGCTGTCCTCTTGAACCACTGCAGGCCAGGTAATGTAGGTTGATCCACAATGCTCTTTGGGGATAGATTTCCAGGATTTTGACCCATCACTGGCCAGAAATCTTACTTTCTCCTTTACCTTGATTTTATAGTTTTCCATGCAACTTACTATTTAGGTTAAACCGCCATGGACAGCCCTAGTGATGTGATTCACGAGGACTCTGGTCCTGGCATGATTCAGGTGAAGCCCATCCAATTGAAACAACTCCCTCCTTCCCCAGTGCCAATATACCAATCTTTAAGCCACCAATTTACCTTTTCAATTTTGTTGACATTGTGCCAATTAGCATATGCTAAGATGCTAGCATACCCAGAGATTATCACCTTTGTGATTCTGCCTTTTAATTTCAGCCCCTAGGTGTTCAAATTCCCTCAGCAGTACCTTTTTCCACTTACATAATTGGTACTTTTATTGACCACAAGAACAGGATCTTTCCCCTCCCATTCCAAGTCCCTTTGCAGCCAAGAAGAGATATCCTGAATCCAGGCAGCAGACATGCACCACAGCCTTCAGGACTTTCTGGCCGCAGAGAACATTCTGCAGTCCTCTGACTATATTATCTTCAATCACAACTACATTTCTCTTTTCTCCACCAGTTTGAATGGCTCCTTGTAACATGTTGCAATGGTCAGTTGCTCACTTCCCTACACCCTCTGCTCTCATCCATATGAGGAACAAGAATCTCACACCTGTTAGGCAAGCTTAAGGGCTGAGCCTCCTTTAACACTACCTCATGGATCCTTCTACCTGCCTCACTCATAGTCAAACCCTCCTGTCCTTGACCACCGACTGAATTTGCAATAGTTCATGTAAAGGGTACAACTGCCTCCTGAAATATGACATTAACATAATTCTTCCCCTTCCTGATGCGTCACAGTGTTCAAAGCTCAGGCTCCATATCACCAATTCTGAGCTGGGGTTCATCAAGCAGTCAACACTTGTTACAGATGTTGTCACTATGGGCAACAATGGGATCCACGAGCTCTCACATCATGTGGATACAACACATTACATCTTTATTTAATTACTGTTATGAAGGTGGAGAGGTCCTGTACCCTTAAGAGAGTTGAAAAGCTAGCAAGGCTTGACTGACACAGCACAAAGTGTTCTGATCAAGGTAGCATGATAACATTTGGTTGAAACAGCTAGCAGTAGCTGGGTTGCCATGAGAAAAAAAAATTCAAATTCAGTCAATCAGTTCAAATTATGCCCCAAGATACTAAACTACAATCAAGTTTGAATTTATTATTTTGATAAGATTAAAACCAATGAAACTATCTGATATTTTGGGGTATAAAACCAGACATTTTGAACAGTTGAGAACTGCCATGGAGACTGCTAGCTCAAGAGCTCTCTGAAAGGTACCTGTCTGTGGAAGGAGTTTGTGCAGCAGGTCAGGCAGCATCCGAGGAGCAGGAGAATCGGCATTTCAGGCATAAGCCCTTCTTCAGGAATGAGGAGGGTGTGCCAAGCAGGCTAAGATAAAAGGTAGGGAGGAGAGACTTGGGGGAGGGGCATTGGGAATGTGACAGGTGGAAGGAGGTTAAGGTGAGGGTGATAGGCCGGAGAGGGAGTGGGGGTGGAGAGGTCAGGAAGAAGATTGCAGGTCAAGAGGGTGGTGCTGAATCCTGGGGTTGGGTCAGGTCCACACCCCCCACCAATCCCACCTTCACTCCCAGCACCTTCCCATGCAACCGCAAGAAGTGCAAACCTTGTACCCACACCTCCCCCCTCACCTCCCTCCAAGGCAACCTCCTTCCACCTATCGCATTCCCAATGCCCCTCCCCCAAGTCCCTCCTCCCTACCTTTTATCTTAGCCTGCTTGGCACACCTTCCTCATTCCTGAAGAAGGGCTTATGTCCGAAACGTCGATTCTTCTGCTCCTTGGATGCTGCCTGACCTGCTGCGCTTTTCCAGCAAGACATTTTTCTGCTCTGATCTCTATCATCTGCAGTCCTCACTTTCTCCCTGTGGAAGGAGTTTGCACAGCAGAATATCAAAGCTGACCTGGAGAGAATCTACAGAGGAAAATCTGCAAAGTAGATTTGGCTAAGCTGGCTGCATTTTGAAAAGTGATTTTTTTTTTGTAAATCTTAATCGGGATTCTTTATCTGATTAATACTGTAGAATGGGAGGTAAAGGATAGATTTAAGAGAAAGAAGTTGTAAATAGCTTCTGGTTTTGGTTTTAATATTCTCTGTTGGACTTAAAGAATAAAGTTGATAATTGTTACTTTCAGTAGTGACATTTGGGATAGTTCTTTGCCTCTCAAATTTTAACAGGTTACAGCACGGGGTGAATCTTTTCTGTGTTGCTGGTTTAAATTAGTGTGTGGGGGGGGGGTTACCTCATGTTGTAACATTACTTACTTCTCAATTGCTTTTTAAAAATATTTCCCATTTGCTTTAGTTTGTAATCTGCAAATACTTCTCCAATTTACCTTCAATCCGACAGAAATCTATAATAGATAGTCAAATTGGCAATTATCAATATGTTTATAGATTTCCTTTGTTGTCACTCTTTGTGCTTAGCCCCTTATTCTGTGCTTCAATTAATGCTGTTTAAAAAAACCTACAAACTATGAGCACCAAAAAAAAACCGCTGTCTTCCTCTCATCACTCAAATTCCCATGCTACCTCCAAAGTCCCCCAATGTATATTCACTCAAGCACTGTCTCATGCCAGCTGTGATCTCCCCTCCTTGACCATGGAAGTTTATTGATTGTGTACTTTCAACAGGCCCTCATCACTAGTGTCCCTGCTGACTTCACCTGCGAGAAGTGCACCCAACTCCAGCTCTTCACAGATCGCAATAGGGTAACTGGAGCTGGAGCCGGATGATCATTCGGGAGACTGAGGGGTTAATAGAGAGAGGCTATAGAGAGATGGCCATACCTAGGTTACAGGAAAAAGGTAGCTGTGTGACCGTCAGGTGAGGGAAAGGGAATAGGCAGACAAATTCAGAGATCCCCTGTGGCCGTTTCCCTCAATGATAAGTACAGAGGACCTCGATTATCTGAATATCAATTATCTGAATTTTGGATTATCCGAAGAAGATCTCAAGGTCCCAATAAAAACATTACATCAAAGAGACATTTCTAACACTGATTGCATCTTTTGTTTACAATGATTAAAAACGAACGCGGCTTACTGAAATGCTGCCAAGAATTGTCCTGGACATTGATGGGAGCGCAGGTACCGTCTCCAAATGACTGACCTTCTGCCTTCCCTCTCTCTCCCCACACATTCTCTGGAGTACTACACAGGGAGTGTACCCTAAACTCCCCACTTCCCCAGATAATCTCTGTAACATTGTCATGTACAGGGCAAAGATGGAATTTGTTAAAAGGTTGTAGTAAAACGTTGTGTGTGTGTGTACGCGCGCTACTTTGAGACACCCCTACAAAGACAGCAGCTGTCTTACTGTTGGTGTCCAGTTGGGGGTGGGGGGGTGGGCATGGACAGGGGG
>NC_057716.1:64498206-64510559 GCF_004010195.1 Chiloscyllium plagiosum
CCGCCTCTGACATTCCCTCTATACTTTCCTCCAACCAGCTTAAAACTATGACCCCTCGTGTTAACAATTTCTACCCTGGGAAAAAGTTTCTGGCTATCAACTCTACCTATGCCTCTCATTATCTTGTACACCTCAATTAGGTCCCCTCTCTTCCTTCTTTTTTCCAATGACAAAAGTCCAAGCTCAGTCAAGCTCTCTTCATAAGATAAGCCCTCCATTCCAGGCAGCATCCTGGTAAACCTCCTCTGAACCCTCTCCAAAGCATCCACATCTTTCCTATAATAGGGTGACCAGAACTGGACACAGTATTCCAAGTGCGGTCTAACCAAAGTTTTATAGAGCTGCAACAAGATCTCACGACTCTTAAACTCAATCCCCCTTGTTAATGAAAGCCAAAACACCATATGCTTTCTTAACAACCCTGTCCACTTGGGTGGCAATTTTAAGGGATCTATGTACCTGCACACCAAGATCCCGCTGTTCCTCCACACTGCCAAGCATCTTGTCTATAATCCTTTACTCAAATTTCAAGTTCGACCTTTCAAAATGTATCACTTCGTATTTATCCAGGTTGAACTCCAACTGCCACCTCTCAGCCCATCTCTGCATCCTGTCAATGTCATGCTGCAGCCTACAATACTGTCAACGACACCTCCAACCTTTGTGTCGTTTGCAAACTTGCTAACCTATCCTTCAATCTCCTCTTCCAAGTCATTAATAAAAATTACAAAGGGTAGAGGCCCAAGAACAGAGTCCTGTGGAACACCACTCACCACTGACTTCTTCCACTACCACTCGCTGTCGTGGGGAGGTTGGAGTCTTCAGCAATGCTGTAGGTCCCTTACACGCAAGAAACAAATCCTGAGACAGAGAGAGGGAGCAAGGCAGGCAGAGCGAGGGAAAAGGAAACTTCAGAAAACTCCAAGCCCCAGAGGAGAGGCATTGAATCAATTAACCGAATAATCAATTATCCGAGCGAAATACTGCCCGCCATCTCACTCAGATAATCAAGGTTCCTCTGTGTACCATTTTGGATACTGTTGAGGGGGAGGGGGAACTTACCAGGGGTAAGCCACAGTGACCAGGTCTCTAGCACTGAGCCTGGCTCTGTGGCTCTGAAGAGAAGGGGAGAGAATAAGAGAGCAATAGTGATAGGACATTCAATTGTTAGAGGAGCAGACAGGAAATTATGAAGTCGCGACCGAGATTCCCGGATGGAATGTTGCTTCCCGGGTGCCAGGGTCAGGGATGCCTCGGATCGAGTCTATAGGATTCTTAAGGGGAAGGGTGACCAGCCACACGTCGTGGTACACGTCAGTACCAATGACATAGCTAGGAAAAGGGATGAGGACCTGAAAAAAATGAATATAGGGAGTTAGGTAGGAAGATAAAAGGAAAGACGAGCAGAGTTGTAATCTCAGAGTTACCATCGGTGCCAAGGCTCGTGAGGCTAGGAACAGAGAGCGAGTCCAGCTGAACACGTGGCTGCAGGGCTAGTGTAGGAGGGAGGGCTTCAGATATGTGGATCACTGGGATACCTTTTGGGGAAGGTGCAACCTGTACAAGGAGGATGGGCTGCACCTGAACTGAAGGGGTACCAATATCCTGGGCAGGAGGGTTTAAATTAGTTTGGCAGGGGCATGAGAACTGGACCTACGGATCAAAGGATGGGGAGTTGGTGAACAGGCAGATAGAGAGTCTGTGAGGAAGGATAAATAGTTGATAGAGCAAAGTTGCAGTCAGTGTGATGGGTTGAAGTGTGTCTGTTTAACACAGGAAGTGTCAGAAATAATAATGATGAACTTAGAGCATGGATCAGTTCGTGGATCTTCGACATTATGGCCATTACGGGGTCTTGGATATTACAGGGACAAGATTGCTTGTTGGATGTTCTGGGGTTTAAATATTTCAAAAAGAACAGGGGGGGATTTAAAAGAGTTGGGGGTGTGGCATCGCTAATCAGGGGTAGAGTCACAGCTGCAGAAAGGGAGGACATTGAGGTGGTTTTGTTGACAGAGTCAGTATGGGTGGAAGTCAGAAACAGAAAAGTAGCAATCACTTCATTGGGAGTTTTCTATAGATTCCCCAATAGCAACAGAGACATGGAGGAGCGGATTAGGAGGCAAATATTGGAATGGTGCAGAAGTAACAGGGTTATTGTAATGGTTGACTTCAACTTCCCAATATTGATTTGAACCTCCTTAGTGCAAATAGTTTGGATGGACCAGATTTTATCAGGTGTGTCCAGGAAGGATTCCTGACTCAATATGTAGATAGGCTGATTAGAGGGGAGAAAGTGAGGACTGCAGATGCTGGAGATCAGAGCTGAAAATGTGTTGCTGGAAACGTGCAGCGGGTCAGGCAGCATCCAAGGAGCAGGAGAATCGACGTTTCGGGTATGAGTCCTTCTTCAGGAATCATTAGAGGAATGATTCTTCAGGAATGATTAGAGGGGAGGCCATATTGGATTTGGTGCTTGGCAACGAACCAGGCCAGGTGTCAGATTTCTCGGTGGAAGAGTATTTCAGTGATAGTGATCACAACTCCCTGACCTTTACTATAGTCATGGAGAGGGATAGGAGCAGATGATATGGGAAAATTGGGGGAGGGGAAATTACAATGCGAGTAGGCAGGAACGATGGAGCATAAATTGGGAACAGATATTCTCAGGGAAATGCATGACAGAAATGTGGATGCCACTTGCTGCGAGTTCTGGATAGGTTTGTCTCACTGAGGCAAGGAAGGGATGGTAGGGTGAAGGAATCTTGCATGACAAGAGACGTGAAACATCTAGTCAAGAGGAAGGAGGAAGCTTACTTAGGGTTAAGGAAGCAAGGATCAGCCAGAGTTCTAGAGGGTTTCAAGGCAGTCAGGAAGGAACTAAAGGATGGACTTAAGAGAGCTAGAAAAGGTCTTGGTGAGTAGGACTAAGGAAAGCCCCAAGGCGTTCTGTACTTACGTGAGGAACAAGAAGATGGTCAGAGTGAGGGTAGAGCTGATTAGGGATAGTGGAAAAAACTTTTGCCTGGAGTCAGAGGAGGTAGTGGAGTCCTTAATGAATACTTTGCTTCAGTATTCACTCGTGAGAGAGACCATACCGTTTGTGAGGACAGCGTGAGTCTGGCTGATATGCTCGAATGGGTTGATGTTAAGAAAAAGAATGTGCTGCAAATTTTGAAAAACATGAGGAAAGATAAGTCCCGTGGGTCAGATGGGATACTACGGGAAGCGAGGGAAGAGATTGTTGCACCTTTGGCAATGATCTTTGCATCCTCACTGTCCACTGGAGTAGTGCCAGATGATTGGAGAGTGGCAAATGTTATTCCCTTGTTCAAGAAAGGGAATAGGGAATTATAGACTAGTCAGCCTTAGGTCTGTGGTGAGCAAATTATTGGAGAAAATTCTGAAAGACAAGATTTATGATTATTTGGAAAAGCATAGTTTGATGAGAGATAGTCAGCATGGCTTTGTGAGGGACAGGTCATGCCTCACAAGCCTTATTGAATTCTTTGAGGATGTGACAAAACACATTGATGAAGTAGAGCAGTGGATGTAGTATACATGGATTTTACCAATGCGTTTGATAAGGTTCCCCATGGTAGGCTCATTCAGAAAGTAAGGAGGCATAAGATACAGTGAAAATAGGCTGTCTACATACAGAATTAGCTGGCCCATAGAAGACAGAAGGCATGAGTAGTTGGAAAGTATTCAGCCTGGAGCACAGTGACCGGGGTGTTCTGCAGGGATCGGTTCTGGGACGTCTTTGCAATTTTTAAAAATGATTTGGATGAGGAAGTGGAAGGTTGGGTTAGTAAGTTCGCCAATGACACAAAGGTTGGTGGAGTTGTAGATAATGTGGAGAGCTGTTGTATGATGCAATGGGACATTGATAGGATGCACAGCTGGGCTGAGAAGTGGCAGATGGAGTTCAACCTGGAAAAGTGTGAAGTGAGTCACTTTGGAAGGTCAAATTTAAATGCAGATTACAGAGTTAAAGGCAGGACTCTTGGAAGTGTGGAGGAACGGAAGGATCTTGGGGTCCACATCCATACATGCCTCAAAGTTGCCACCCAAGTTGATAGGGTTGTTAAGAAGATGTACAGTGTGTTGGCTTTCATTTGCAGGGGTATTGAGTTTAAGAGCCGTGCTGCAGCTCTATAAAGCCCTGGTTAGACCACACCTGGAATATTGTGTACAGTTCTAGTTGCCTCATTTTAGGAAGGATATGAAAGCTTTTGAGAGGGTGCAGAGGAGAATTACCAGGATGTTGCTTGGACTGGAGGACATGTCTCATGAAGAAATGTAGAGGGAGCTAGGGCTTTTATCATTGGAGTGAAGAGGGATGAGAGATGACTTGATAGATATATACAAGTTGATGATAAGCACAGATAGTATGGATAGCCAGAGACTGTTTCCCAGGGCAGAAATGGGTATCACAAGGGGGCATAATTTTAAAGTGATTGAAGGAAGGTTTAAGGGAGATGTCAGAGGTAGGTTCTTTACACAGAGAGTGGTGGGTGCATGGAAGGTACTACCAGTAGTGGTATTAGAGTCAGCTACATTAGGGACATTTCAGCAATTCTTGGTTAGGCACATGTAGGGTGTATAGATTAGCTTGATCTTAGAGTAGGATAAAAAGTAGGCACAACATCAAGAGATGAAGGGCCTGTACTGTGCTGCACTGTTCTATGTTCTATCAATGTTCTAAACTGAGCTGACATGACTCACTAGTTTCAATATTAATCAACACCTCTTGAAGGCCATTGTCAGACTTCAAGTGATTGACTGATAAGTATGCCTCAGTTAGCTACCTTATTTACCTTTCCACTAGACTATTATATTTTAAACTTTTGAAATGGACAAAGAAACAAAAGATTTACCAGTCCTATTCCCATACTGACTCTAAAGTCCCTGATCTATATAGTCACTCGGGTTCTGTTTCAATCCAGATGCAATCTCTCCTTCCTAACTGTGCAAAGCTTACTGATGGCGTTGGGAAATCTGCACAGTGACCAACAATGGAATTCTTGGGCCTGCCCATCTTAATTTCTGAAGCTCAGGGGAATCAAAAAATCCTATGTAAATTTTCTGCTCTATAATACTATCCCTTTAAAAATGATGATTAGGGAGCATCATGAAAGACTCCATAGAAAAGTTATCATTTCATTGAGCAGTTGATTGCAAGATTAAAGAAATAGACATCTGTATTCAAAGAACGTGGTTAACATGCCAGAGAATATGTGTTATGTTTTTTTGTGTGATACGATATAATACTGGGGAAAGAGATGTCTTTTTGTGGTTGTCCATGTATATTGTAATTGTTTTTCTTTTAACCTAAGTGCTGCAGTGTGAAACAGCATTCTGGTATAGCTTCAGAAATATTTGGGGGATCTTTATCTCTCGGTAAAAACCAAAAGACTGAAGATGCTGCAAATCAAAAACAAAAACAGAAATTGCTGGGAAAGCTCAGCAGGTCTGGCAGCATCTATGGAGAGAAATCAGAGTTAATGTTTTTGGTCTAATGACCCTTCTTCAGAACTTCCTCAAAACATTAATTCTGATTGCTCTCCACAGATGCTGCCAGACCTGCTGAGCTTTTCCAGCAATTTCTGTTTTTGTTTAATTCTCACAGATGGTTAACTATTTACAATTAGGAAACAAAACCCCTAACAGACCATGATCCCCAGCACTTACAATTTAACAGCAGTGAGCTGTCGAGTGAGTGAAAAACCTGCTCTCAAGAACTTAGTTACGATATTTAGCTGAGTTTATGTTCTTTAGAATTTGTCACTCATGAATTTACAAATATAAGAAATTGATCAGGAGTTGACAATGTTGGCTCTCAAGTTTGCTCTGCTATCTAATATGTTCATCCAAAACTCTACTTTCCGACTCGCTCTCTCTGTCCTTTGATTAAATGGAAGACCAAATATCTGTTTATGTCAGCCTTCAATATATTCAACAATGGAGCATCTACCATCATGTAGGGTAAAAAATTCCAAGGGTTCACAATGCTTCGAGCAAGGACCTTTCTCCTATTTCAGTCCCAAATGCCTCACCTTATCTGAGACCTCACCCGTGACAACTAAGCTTTTCACAACTCAGAAGACCAGGCAGCTGATGGGAGGTGAAACTAGTTGCACTGAACAGTTTTATACTTTTTTCAGCAAGGCCTGTGAGTCATAAGGAGGGGAATTGCTGCAATCTGTCTCCCTCCTCACAAACAAGCACTCACTTCTTCACTTATCTGAATGTAATCCTACCTCAATCTGATGCCAATTTGCAATTCAGTCATCTCCATGGTCTCTCCCCCACTCAGTGGTCATTTTTTCATATGTTCTCTCCTGCCTTCTCACTCTCCCACTCATCTCTGGCTGGTGGTTTCACACAAGTTTTCTAATAGCCAACTTCTCAATCAGACCAATTGTGAGGGTGAAATGAAGTGGTCGTATCATTAAAGTCTTTTTCATTCCCATATTTCCAGGTTCCTGGCTGCTAAAACTCACCTCCATATTCTCCCTGTAACCATCAAACCATTATTCCAGAAAGTAATATTTTTGAGTACTTCGAGAAAACAGAATAGAGAACAATGTATAAGAAAAAAATCATCTCTGAGTAAACATGAAAATGCCAATGCAATTGTGTTTTCAAAACTCAGAGATATCTTGCATTTTACAAGTTAATGAGTTTAGACAAGTTAACGATTATATATTTGAAAACCAAACTACTTTTCAAATGTAAACTTTCTTAAAAATGTGGCAATTAATCAAGAATCTATCAAAAGCGGCTTTGCAATAATGTGGTCACTGACTTAAGAAAGGAGGAAGGAAGTCAATATACAAATGTATGTTGAAAGTGAAGCAGCATTTTACTCACAATGTTGAATGCAATCACACTACTGTATAAATATAAATTCTGAAATGACTATAGAGGTTAGGTTATATTCTGACTGACAATGACAGCATTGTCATTTAAAAAAATAATTAAGAAGAGCTTTTAGAATATATTTAATATGAAAAATAGTGCATAATACCAAAATAGACTTTTCATAATAGGTATATGGGAATTGTTGGACAAATAAAGAGCAAGGCATATCATGGCCTTATCAGGAACATTTTTAATATCAGGCATTTAATAATGGGCAGCACGGTGGTTCATTGGTTAGCACTACTGCCTCACAGCACCAGGGACCCAGGTTCAGTTCCCATCTCGGGCAACTGTCTGTGTGGAGTTTGCACATTCTCCCTGTGTCAGCGTGGGTTTCCTCTGGGTGCTCCGGTTTCCTCCCACAGTCCAAAGATGTGCAGGTTAGGTGAATTGGCCATGCTAAATTGCATGTAGTGTTAGGTGCATTAGTCTGGGGTAAATGTAGGGAAATGGGTCTGTTAATCTTTGGAGGGTCGGTGTGGACTTGTTGGCCCAAAGGGCCTGTTTCTGCACTATAGGGAATCTAATCATATATAAGTAACATAATGCCTATTTAGGTATTGCCTGAAATGCTAAAAATTGGTCTACTCAAATTTAACAGATGGACCAATGCCTTTGCAGGTTTGGGATAAGCTGCTCCTTTGATACGTTTGACTCCAGTTGCTAATTTGTTGCTATTTTTGATAATGTTCGTAGACCATTCAATGTTTGTTGGCAATGCTAACATTGGTCTTTGAATGGAAGCAATTTTCATTGCAGATTAGATGGTTCAAAATCAATGGTGGACACAGCTGTTAAAACAGGGACAATGTCATCTTCAAATTATCATGCTTTACTCTATTCATGTCTCTGTGTGATGAGCCAGCCTCATTGTGTAAAGGTGTGAATCTTTTAAGAAACCTTTCTGAGACATTCTTTTGGGCCGTATTGCAGCAGGCTTGTCCAAGTCATAAAAATAGTCTGTTCTTTTGATAAGTAATCTAGTGGAGTCATGGATCTGGTGATGTCACAGTTCAGTCAGTGATTCTAAATTTCTAAGAGGAAACTGCTTGTATCCTTCTCCCCAAACAGTCTATTTTTGATACTCATTCCTGAGATGTGGCATTGTAGGCTGAGCTAGCACATTTTGCTGGTGCCTAGTTGCCCTTGAGAAGGTGATGACATGTTGCTTTCTTGAACCACTGCAGTCCACATGCTGTGAGTTGACCCACAATACCCTGAAGAAGGAAATTCCAGGACTTTGACCCAGTGACAGTGAAGAAACAGTGATATATTTCCAAAATTGGGATCAGCAATGTCTTGGAGTGGAACTTGCATGTGGTGGTGTATCTTGTCCCTTGTCCTTTTCTAGATAGAATCTCATGGGTTTGGAAGGTCACACCTAAAGATCTTTGGTGAATTTCTGGAGTGCATCTTGTAGATTGTACATATTGCTGCTCCTAAACGTTACAGAATCATAGGACCCCAACAGTGGAGAAGAGGCCATTTGGCCCATCAAGTCTGCACTGACATTCTGAAGACCATCCCATCCAGAACTCCCCATCTCTGTCCCCGTAACTCCATATTTACTGTGGCTAATCCACATGGCCTTCAGATAATTTAGCATGGCCAATCCACCCAACCACGTCAGTAGTGGACTGACTGAATATTTGTGGATGTAGTGCCAATAAAGCAGACTGCTTTTTCTTTAATTATTCAAGCTCATTGAGTGTTGTTGGAGTCTGTGACTGAATGTACAGTGTCAAAGTGTGGGTGTGTGAAGGATTGTGCTGTATGATTGCGCTGTATTCAGAAATCTAAATGCTGCGTTGCGGGTTATCACATTGCAAATGAATACATAAATAGTACCTCTCTACCCTAAACGTTAACACTGCTTTCTCTCCACAGATGCTTCCAGATCTGAGTTTTTCCAGCAATTTCTATTTTTGTATCTGATCTCCAGCTTCCGCAGTTCTTTGTTTTTTTTTCCTCAGAGTGCAGCCTTTGCTCTTCATGAAAACACCATTTGCAATCAATGATTTGGTAGATTTCATGGAACCATTCCTAGCTATAAATACTCACTGCAGGTTTTACTGCAGGAAATTCTAAACCCTATTGCAGACCCTGATCAAGCAAAGTCACTTCATGTACTGTTCCTGCAAGGCATGCAAGGTTTATAAGTTATGGAGGAAAAGATCTGCAAACTCTCCTCCTCATTTTGCTTGGTTTTCCTGTAGCAACAGGTCTGCATGGTACTATCCGAAACCCAAAGAATAATGAAGAGGCAGAAGTTGTTCGTGCTGAAAGTGTGCTTCCCCTTGTGGGAGAGACAAGAAGTAGGCAACAGTTTAAAAATTAGATGCTATCCCAGTTAAGACAGACACGAGAAGAAATGTTTCATTCTCAGAGGATCATGAGTCTGTGGAATTCTTTTCCCCAGACAGAGATGGACACACAGGATAATTGAATATTTCTGATGTAGGGGTAAATTGATTTTTGACTACAAGGGTATTAAAAGGTATGAGGAATAGGCAGCAAAGTCAAATTAAATGAGATTACCTACATTGTGGAAACAGGCCCTTCGGCCCAACAAGTCCACACCAATCCTCCAAAGAATAACCCACCCAGACCCATTTCCCTCTGACTAAAGCACCTAACACAATGGACATGGCCAATTTACCTAACCTGCACACCTTTGGATTGTGGGAGGAAACTGGAGCACCCAGAGGAAACCCATGCAGACAAAGGAAGAATGTGCAAACTCCACACAGACTGTCACCCGAGGCTGGAATCAAACGTGGGTCCTTGGTATTTTGAGGCAGCAGTGCTAACCACTGAGCCACCATGCCACCCCGAGTTGTAATCAAATCAGCCATGATATTATGGAATAGTGGAACACGTTCGAGGGGCCAAATGATCAACTCCCAATTCCATTTCCTGTGTTCATCTGTTTGTACATATGTTCAGACCCTGTAACTCTTTTGTTAGCCCCAAAGTTCCATGACACCCCTCCATGAAGACAAAAGTGAATCACTGGAAGTCCATTAACTGATAAGGACATTGCATCAAATCTCCCAGCTGTTGCATGTGAACTCCAGGCAGCTCATCATCAGAAAGGATCTTAATTTAATTTGGTGTCACTGGAAGCTGACTCCTGGCCAGTCCATGTGATTGGGAAGGAGTGTATAATCTGGAGTGGGTAGTTAGGAGGAGAATAGTGAGTGATCAAGGTAGGAAAGTTTCCAATCAGGAGGCAGGAAACTTTGATCTAAATTATTAACTTATTACCTATACGAATTAAGCACCAGCAACACAGAGCATGAAAGGAAAATCTTATGGGGAATTTTGCACAAGGAAACTAAAGAATTTATATTCAATTAAATTGGTTCTGTTTGGAATGTGCAACTTCCTCAATGGATTTTCCTTCTCACACTCTGACCTGGGTAATTTGGCACACAGTTAGCAAAAACAAAAATCTATTCCAATTTTAACCTGATTTGAGATGGTATCAGTTAGGAATCAGTTAGCTAATATTTGCATCAAACAACACTGAAGGATCAAATCATGATCATAAATGCTCATGCTATCAGAAGAAAATGGCAGGTTTTCAATGGATTCAGTCCATAAAAGGTATAAGATGAAGCAGACACAGCTAGAAAATGAACTTTGGATTTGGAAAAACAGTTCACTTAATAGATTCATCTGGGTTTTATCTGACCACATAAGGAGAAGTAAGTTCTTTATGATGAGTAATGAATTCATTATTTGGAAATATTGCAGAAATGAAATTCTAGCAGCATAACTTCCCTATGCCAGTGAAGATTGATCAATATTTAACTCGTTAACTGTGAAACAGAGATCTTTTAATTTTAACAACAGTTAGCTTAAATGTTCAACTTTTAATGCTCCTACAAACTGCTTGACTACATTTAGAGAAAATGTCAGTACATTGATGAAAATAGAGCAGTGGCAGGACTATAAAACTGTTTCTGTAAATCAGTGAATAATTTCAGTATCTGGTGCAATACAGATCAGGAAAGTTCAGAGTTTGAATCATTGAGTGAAAGTTCTTCAAAGCTGGGGTCATCAGTGATTACACATAAAACTCCCAGTATTAAACCCCTCCTCTTAATAGGAAGAGTGGCCATTTGATATGCTACATTGAACAGGCATTCTAGTCTCCATCTGTCAATGGTGACATGGATATTATATGCTCCAACTAAAGCAATACATAAATCTATCACAGTATTCATACTTTTGGTTTATTTGCTCTTGTGTCGTGTGAAATTCTGGTAGGGTATTTATTTTCTGTTTCTAGTTGTCAGGGATTGCAGTGGTGGGTCTTCTCCTTGAACTGCCATAACCATTTTCTTGTGATGACTCTTTCGCATGGTTTTAAAGAGGCAACTCCAGTATCTTGTCTCAGTGACAGCGAAGCTTTAGTGATATACGTCCAAGTGAGTGTGGCATATTACTTGGCAGAGAATTGGGAAATGATAGCATTTTGAAAACTTTTGTGCTGATAATAGAATCTAGTCTCAATATCACATTTCACCCAGAATTCCTTGATCAGTATAACAGGATCATGACCTCTCTCGCCCTCATTGGACACAATTATTTGAAGGCTTAGCAAGAAAACAGCTAATTTAAATGAGTCCCGGGGATGGCACAGATTCTAGAATCCCGGAGGTACTGAAAATTTAGGTACTGTCAACACCACCCTTAGACAAATGAATCAGTACTCCTCTGTGTTGAACACTATTTGAAGGAAACTCTGAAGGTGTCAAGGATGCAAAATGTATTCTGGGTGAAGGACTTCAACGTCCATCATCAAGCATGACTCAGCAGCACCACTACTGCCTGAGTCGGTCAGGTCCCAAAGGACATATCTACTAAACTGAGTCTGCAGCATGTGCTGAGGAAACCAACAGTAGGAAAAAAGATAATTGATTTCATCCCCATGATAGTATGAGTAAGAGTGACCAGCATATTCCTTGTGGAAATGAAGTCCCATTTTCAATTGAAGTTTACCAGTAATTGATTTCACAGATGCACTTATAGCACTACAACCTTGCTTAACGGGAATGGATTTTGAATCGATTCAGCTACTCGAGATTGGTATCTTTGAGGATTCGCTGCCTCGAGGAGGTTGAACAGTTCATCCACTTTACCAACACCTTCCACCCCGACCTCAAATTTACCTGGACCGTCTCAGACTCCTCCCTCCCTTTCCTAGACCTCTCCATTTCTATCTCGGGCGACCGAATCAACATGGACATTTACTATAAACCGACCGACTCCCACAGCTACCTAGACTCCACCTCTTCCCACCCTGCTCCCTGTAAAAACGCCATCCCATATTCCCAATTCCTTCGTCTCCTCTGCATCTGCTCCCAGGAGGACCAGTTCTAATACCGAACAACCCAGATGGCCTCTTTCTTCAAAGA